>NC_081556.1:130999924-131081797 GCF_963082655.1 Stomoxys calcitrans | reverse complement strand
ATATCTGCTTAACTAAGCCTCGTAGAGCAAAACTAAAGTTAATCCGTGATCACTTCGAATAGTTGGTATTTTTGATGAAAATTGGCCAAATAGTGAAATTTTTCCTTCCAAAACTTAAAATGGCCATATCTCCTTAACTAAGCCTCGTAGAGCAAAACTAAGGTTAATCCGTGATCACTTCGAAAAATTGGTATTTTTGATGAAAATTGGCCAAATAGTGAAATTTTTCCTTCCAAAACTTAAAATGGCCATATCTCCTTAACTAAGCCTCGTAGAGCAAAACTAAGGTTAATCCGTGATCACTTCGAAAAATTGGTATTTTTGATGAAAATTGGCCAAATAGTGAAATTTTTCATTCCAAAACTTAAAATGGCCATATCTCCTTAACTAAGCCTCGTAGAGCAAAACTAAGGTTAATCCGTGATCGCTTCGAAAATTTGGTATTTTTGATGAAAATTGGCCAAAAAGTGTAATATTTTCCCTTCCAAAACTTGAAATGGCCATATCTCCTTAACTAAGCCTCGTAGAGCAAAACTAAGGTTAATCCGTGATCAAAAAATTGTAGTTTTGAAGAAAATTGGCCAAATAGTGAAATTTTCCCTTCCAAAACTTAAAAAGGCCACATCTCCATAACTAAGCCTCGTTGAGCAAAACTAAGGTTAATCCGTGATCACTTCGAAAATTTGGTATTTTTGATGAAAATTGGCGAAATAGTGAAATTTTTCATTCCAAAATAAAAATGGCCTTAACACCTTAACTAAGCCTCGTAGAGCAAAACTAAGGTTAATCCGTGATCACTTCGTAAAATTGGTATTTTTGATGAAAATTGGCATAAAAGTGAAATTTTCCCTTCCAAAATTTAAAATGGCCATATCTCCTTAACTAAGCCTCGTAGAGCAAAACTAAGGTTAATTCGTGTTCACTTCGAAAATTGGTATTTTTGATGAAAATTGACCAAAAAGTGAAATTTTCCCTTCCAAAACTTAAAATGGCCATATCTCCTTAACTAAGCCTCGTAGAGCAAAACTAAGGTTAATTCGTGATCACTTCGAAAATTGGTAGTTTTGATGAAAATTGGTCAAAAAGTGAAATTTTCACTACCACAACTTAAAATTGCCATATCTCCTTAACTAAGCCTCGTAAAGCAAACCTAAGGTTAATTCGTGATCACTTCGAAAATTGGTATTTTTGATGAAAATTGGCCAAAAAGTGAAATTTTTCCTTCCAAAACTTAAAATGGCCATATCTCCTTAACTAAGCCTCGTAGAGCAAAACTAAGGTTAATCCTTAACTAAGCCTCGTAGAGCAAAACTAAGGTTAATCAGTGATCACGTCTAAAAATTGGTATTTTTGATGAAAATTGGCCAAATAGTGAAATTTTTCCTTCTAAATCTTAAAATGGCCATATCTCCTTAACTAAGCCTCGTAAAGCAAACCTAAGGTTAATTCGTGATCACTTCGAAAATTGGTATTTTTGATGAAAATTGGCCAAAAAGTGAAATTTTTCCTTCAAAACTTAAAATGGCCATATCTCCTTAACTAAGCCTCGTAAAGCAAACCTAAGGTTAATTCGTGATCACTTCGAAAATTGGTATTTTTGATGAAAATTGGCCAAAAAGTGAAATTTTTCCTTCCAAGACTTAAAATGGCCATATCTCCTTAACTAAGCCTCGTAAAGCAAACCTAAGGTTAATTCGTGATCACTTCGAAAATTGGTATTTTTGATGAAAATTGGCCAAAAAGTGAAATTTTTCCTTCCAAAACTTAAAATGACCATATCTCCTTAATTAAGCCTCGTAGAGCAAAACTAAGGTTAATCCTTAACTAAGCCTCGTAGAGCAAAACTAAGGTTAATCAGTGATCATGTCTAAAAATTGGTATTTTTGATGAAAATTGGCCAAATAGTGAAATTTTTCCTTCTAAATCTTAAAATGGCCATATCTCCTTAACTAAGCCTCGTAGAGCAAAACTAAGGTTAATCCGTGATCACTTCGAAAATTTGGTATTTTTGATGAAAATTGGCCAAATAGTGAAATTTTCCCTTCCAAAACTTAAAATGGCCATATCTCCTTAACTAAGCCTCGTAGAGCAAAACTAAGGCTAATCCGTGATCACTTCGAAAAATTGGTATTTTCGATGAAAATCTGACAAAAAGTGTAATATTCCCTTCCAAAACTAAAAATGGCCATATCTCCTTAACTAAGCCTCGTAGAGCAAAACTAAAGTTAATCCGTGATCACTTCGAAAATTGGTATTTTTGATGAAAATTGGCCAAATAGTGAAATTTTCCCTTCCAAAACTTAAAATGGCCATATCTCCTTAGTTAAGCCTCGTAGAGCAAAATTAAGGTTAATCCGTGATCACTTCGAAAAATTGGTATTTTCGATGAAAATCTGACAAAAAGTGTAATATTCCCTTCCAAAACTAAAAATGGCCATATCTCCTTAACTAAGCCTCGTAGAGCAAAACTAAAGTTAATCCGTGATCATTTCGAAAATATGGTATTTTTGATGAAAATTGGCCAAATATTGAAATTTTTCCTTCCAAAACTTAAAATGGCCATATCTCCTTAACTAAGCCTCGTAGAGCAAAACAAAGGTTAATCCGTGATCACTTCGAAAATTGGTATTTTTGATGAAAATTAGCCAAATAGTGAAATTTTCCCTTCCAAAACTTAAAATGGCCATATCTCCTTAACTAAGCCTCGTAGAGCAAATCTAATGTTAATCCGTGATCATTTCGAAAATTTGGTATTTTTGATGAAAATTGGCCAAAAAGTGAAATTTTTCCTTCCAAAACTTAAAATGGTCATATCTCCCTAACTAAGCCTCGTAGAGCAAAACTAAGGTTAATCCGTGATCATTTCGAAAAGTTGGTATTTTTGATGAAAATTGGCCAAAAAGTGAATTTTTCTCTTTCAAAACTTAAAATGGCCATATCTCCTTAACTAAGCCTCGTAGAGCAAAACTAATGTTAATCCGTGATCATTTCGAAAATTTGGTATTTTTGATGAAAATTGGCCAAAAAGTGAAATTTTTCCTTCCAAAACTTAAAATGGCCATATCTCCTTAACTAAGCCTCGTAGAGCAAAACTAATGTTAATCCGTGATCATTTCGAAAATTTGGTATTTTTGATGAAAATTGGCCAAAAAGTGAAATTTTTCCTTCCAAAACTTAAAATGGTCATATCTCCCTAACTAAGCCTCGTAGAGCAAAACTAAGGTTAATCCGTGATCATTTCGAAAATTTGGTATTTTTGATGAAAATTGGCCAAAAAGTGAAATTTTTCCTTCCAAAACTTAAAATGGTCATATCTCCCTAACTAAGCCTCGTAGAGCAAAACTAAGGTTAATCTGTGATCATTTCGAAAAATTGGTATTTTTGATGAAAATTGGCCAAAAAGTGAATTTTTCTCTTTCAAACTTAAAATGGCCATATCTTCTTAACTAAGCCTTGTAGAGCAAAACTAAGGTTAATCCGTGATTACTTCGAAAATTTGGTATTTTTGATGAAAATTGGCCAAAAAGTTAAATTTTCCCTTCCAAAACTTAAAATGGCCATATCTCTTTAACTAAGCCTTGTAGAGCAAAATTAAGGTTAATCCGTGATCACTTCGAAAAATTGGTATTTTTGATGAAAATCGGCCAAAAAGTGAAATTTTTCCTTCCAAAACTTAAAATGGCCATATCTTCTCGTAGAGCAAAACTAAGGTTAATCCGTGATCACTTCGAACAATTGGTATTTTTGATGAAAATCGGCCAAAAAGTGAAATTTTTCCTTCCAAAACTTAAAATGGGCATATCTCCTTAACTAAGCCTCGTAGAGCAAAAATAAGGTTAATCCGTGATCACTTCGAAAAATTGGTATTTTTGATGAAAATCGGCCAAAAAGTGAAATTTTCCCTTCCAAAACTTAAAATGGCCATATCTCCTTAACTAAGCCTCGTAGAGCAAAACTAAGGTTAATCCGTGATCACTTCGAAAAATTTGTATTTTTCATGAAAATCAGCCAAATAGTGAATTTTTCCCTACCAAAACTTAAAATGGCCATATCTCCTTAACTAAGCCTCGTAGAGCAAAACTAAGGTTAATTCGAGATCACTCCGAAAAATTGGCTTAGTTAAGCCTCGTAGAGCAAAACTAAGGTTAATCCGTGATCACTTCGAAAAATTGGTATTTTTGATGCAAATTGGCCAAAAAGTGAAATTTTCCCTTCCAAAACTTAAAACGGCCATATCTCCTAAACTAATCCTCGTAGAGCAAAACTAATGTTAATCCGTGATCACTTCGAAAAATTGGTATTTTTGATGAAAATTGGCCAAAAAGTGAAATTTTCCCTTCCAAAACTTAAAATGGCCATATCTCCTTAACTAAGCCTCGTAGAGAAAAACTAAGGTTCATCCGTGATCACTTCGAAAATTTGGTATTTTTGATGAAAATTGGCCAAAAAGTGAAATTTTCTCTTCCAAAACTTAAAATGGCCATATCTCCTTAGTTAAGCCTCGTAGAGCAAAATTGAGGTTAATCCGTGATCACTTCGAAAAATTGGCATTTTTGATGAAAACTGGCCAAATAGTGAAATTTTTCCTTCCAAAACTTAAAATGGTCATATCTCCTTAACTAAGCCTCGTAGAGCAAAACTAAGGTTAATCCGTGATCACTTCGAAAAATTGGTATTTTTGATGAAAATTGGCCAAATATTGAAATTTTCCCTTCCAAAACTTAAAATGGTCATATCTCCTTAACTAAGCCTCGTAGAGCAAAACTAAGGTTAATCCGTGATCACTTCGAAAAATTGGTATTTTTGATGAAAATTGGCCAAAAAGTGCACTTTTCCCTTCCAAAACTTAAAATGGCCATATCTCCTTAGTTAAGCCTCGTAGAGCAAAACTAATGTTAATCCGTGATCACTTCGAAAAATTGGTATTTTTGATGAAAATTGGCCAAAAAGTGAAATTTTCCCTTCCAAAACTTAAAATGGCCATATCTCCTTAACTAAGCCTCGTAGAGCAAAACAAAGGTTAATCCGTGATCACTTCGAAAATTGGTATTTTTGATGAAAATTAGCCAAATAGTGAAATTTTCCCTTCCAAAACTTAAAATGGCCATATCTCCTTAACTAAGCCTCGTAGAGCAAAACTAATGTTAATCCGTGATCATTTCGAAAATTTGGTATTTTTGATGAAAATTGGCCAAAAAGTGAAATTTTTCCTTCCAAAACTTAAAATGGTCATATCTCCCTAACTAAGCCTCGTAGAGCAAAACTAAGGTTAATCCGTGATCACTTCGAAAAATTGGTATTTTTGATGAAAATTGTCCAAACAGTGAAATTTTTCCTTCCAAAACTTAAAATGGCCATATCTCCTTAACTAAGCCTCGTAGAGCAAAACTAAGGTTAATCCGTGATCACTTCTAAAAATTGGTATTTTTGATGAAAATTGGCCAAATAGTGAAATTTTCCCTTCCAAAACTTAAAATGGCCATATCTCCTTTACTAAGCCTCGTAGAGCAAAACTAAGGTTAATCCGTGATCACTTCGAAAAATTGGTATTTTTGATGAAAATTTTCCAAACAGTGAAATTTTTCCTTCCAAAACTTAAAATGGCCATATCTCCTTAACTAAGCCTCGTAGAGCAAAACTAAGGTTAATCCGTGATCTCTTCGAAAAATTGGTATTTTTGATGAAAATCGGCCAAAAAGTGAAATTTTCCCTTCCAAAACTTAAAATGGCCATATCTCCTTAACTAAGCCTCGTAGAGCAAAACTAAGATTAATCCGTGATCACTTCTAAAATTTGGTATTTTTGATGAAAATTGGCCAAAAAGTGTAATTTTCCCTTCAAAAAGTTAAAATGGCCATATCTCCATAACTAATCCTCGTAGAGCAAAACTAAGGTTAATCTGTGATCACTTCGAAAATTTGGTATTTTTGATGAAAATTGGCCAAATAGTGAAATTTTTCCTTCCAAAACTTAAAATGGCCATATCTCTTTAACTAAGCCTCGTAGAGCAAAACTAATGTTAATCCGTGATCACTTCGAAAAATTGGTATTTTTGATGAAAATTGGCCAAAAAGTGTAATATTCCCTTCCAAAGCTTAAAATGGCCATATCTCCTTAACTAAGCCTCGTAGAGCAAAACTAAGGTTAATCTGTGATCACTTCGTAAAATTGGTATTTTTGATGAAAATTGGCCAAAAAGTGTAATATTCCCTTCCAAAACTTAAAATGGCCATATCTCATTAACTAAGCGTCGTAGAGCAAAACTAAAGTTAATCCGTGATTACTTCGAAAATTTGGTTTTTTTAATGAAAATAGGCCAAAAAGTGTAATATTCTTTTCCAAAACTTAAAATGGCCATATCTCCTTAACTAAGCCTCGTAGAGCAAAACTAACGTTAATCCGTGATCACTTCGAAAAATTGGTATTTTTGATGAAAATTGGCCAAAAAGTGTAATTTTCCCATCCAAAACTTAAAATGGCCATATCTCCTTAACTAATCCTCGTAGAGCAAAACTAAGGTTTATCCGTGATCACTTCGAAAAATTGGTATTTTTGATGAAAATTGGCCAAAAAGTGAAATTTTCCCATCCAAAACTTAAAATGACCATATCTCCTTAATTAAGCCTCGTAGAGCAAAACTAAGGTTAATCCGTGATCACTTCGAAAAATTGGTATTTTTGATGAAAATTGGCCAAAAAGTGAAATTTTCCCTTCCAAAACTTAAATTTGCCATATCTCCTTAACTAAGCCTCTTAGAGCAAAACTAAGGTTAATCTGTGATCACTTCGAAAAATTTGGTATTTTTGATGAAAATTGACCAAAAAGTAAAATTTTTCCTTTCAAAACTTAAAATGGCCATATCTCCTTAACTAAGCCTCGTAGAGCAAAACTAAGGTTAATCCGTGATCACTTCGAAAAATTGGTATTTTTGATGAAAATTGGCCAAAAAGTGAAATTTTTCCTTCCAAAACTTAAAATGGCCATATCTCCTTAACTAAGCCTCGTAGAGCAAAACTAAGGTTAATCCGTGATCACTTCGAAAATTTGGTATTTTTGATGAAAATTGGCCAAATAGTGAAATTTTCCCTTCCAAAACTTAAAATGGCCATATCTCCTTAACTAAGCCTCGTAGAGCAAAACTAAGGTTAATCCGTGATCACTTCGAAAAATTGGTGTTTTTGATGAAACTAGGCAAAAAAGTGAAATTGCTGACATATTTTAAAATGTTTTTAATGAACCTATCATAAATATGACCCGGTTTGCAAACTATCGGATATCCTTGCACTCATTACCCTCATCGTTGCAAATTCTCAGACCTTTTGGCGTTGATTACAAACCAAAATGCTTTAAGCAAAGTAAAATTGGTGGAATTTAAATCAGTGCATGTATGAGTTGTCGTTTGTGTTTGTGTATTTGTATGCGGGTGTATGGGTATGTGTGTGTATGTATGTGTATGCATGTGTATTAGTTTACGTGCGCTTATAGGGAAAAGTGCGGAATGCCTGGCTGCCAAAAGAGCAGATCTCTCGCTGACAGACAGCACTGAAATGACGACGAAGTGAATGAAAGCCAAGCCACCAAATGACGATGTGCTATGTGAGGAGCTCAACTTAACTTTAGTTGGAATTAGTTAACGAATGTACGTGATATCGTTAAAATTGTATAAAATTGCATCAACCTTCGCATAATAAGTATGGTGGAGCAACCTCGCTGCCTCCCTAACTCCTGTGAGCACTCTCGCTCTCTATTACTCCCTCGAACTTTTCACTTTGTTTATTAAGTAACTGTTGGCATGGCATAGTTGCCGTAATCAGCCCGAAGAGATAGTTCTATTCGACTGAATAGCCCAAGTTGGGGGTTCATTAAAGATGTCCATCCAAATGAATGCAATTGAAAGGAGCAGTAAAATCATGTTCGTGGCAAAAATTCTACACGAATTATTGTCAGTTATTAGTGCACATGGAGGTATGTGGGATAATATGGGGCTTTAATTGCATACTAGCAGCAGTTGTTATACTAGCAGATGAATGAAATCATAGGAGAAGGAATAATGAGGCCTGGAATGAATGAAATCTTATGAAATGAGCTTTAATGGAACAATCGGGAAAAGGCCAAGAAGTGGGTGACCTAGGGGCTACCTAGAAACGGTTTCGAATGGCTTAAACGTGACAAAGTTCAAGCCACTCTTGGTTTTTTCCTCATCTCAATTGAGGATATTGACCTCTTACATATCCATGAGTGCTGTTCCATTCATGTTTTAAGGTAAATAATAAGGGGCCTCCTTTTTATAGCCGAGGCCGAACGGTGCACTGTGGGATAGAATAGAAAAGTAGGTAAAAAATCTGCCGTTTGAGGACCGGTAAAGAAAGTCTTTGAAATTTAAAATAGGAAGAGCTGAGGTGTTAACGAGTTCATGGGTTCTAAGGCCCTAGGAGACCCGGACGCTTCTTGGCAGAGTTTAAAATGAACACCTCGGCATTTCGAAAAAATTTTCGGCCTGCCAAATTTTCATTTGTGGTTCGATTGCCAAAATTCCTACAAAAAGTCACAAAATCTTTATTGGTTTCGGACATATTTGACTTTTAATTTCTTATTTTTAAGCGAGCTCATCTCCGTATTTTCGATTAACGAAGACATTTGTGGTTTGACAAGTGACAAAATTTACGTCTCTGCTGTAGTCAACCTGTAGTCAAGATTTGGGAGGTCGAACAATTATTTTTAGTAGTGAGTTGACTTCTTTTAAGGCCCTGCCAAGAGGCGCCTGGACCACCTAGGGCCATGAAATTCTGTACATCATCTCGCTTACTTCTCAGCTCTAACTAATTTCAAAGAGATATCTATACCCGTTCTCAAATGGCATATCTTTTAGTAGTTTTTTTTTTGATTATAGCCCACTGTGCAGCGTGCCATAGTGCGAAACCTCTTTGAGGAAAAGTTTTTACCTAGCATAGTAGCTCTTACATGTCGCCTGCATTAGGAGGGGAAAACTACCGCCGAAAATTGTTATCTGATGTCCTCGCAGGATTCGAACCCAGGCGTCCAGCGCCTAACCTCTGCTCCAAGTGAAGAAAAATATTTCGAAGCTAGGTGTCCGAAATTGACGAGGGATCGCTAGCGTTCTGTGTCAGCCAATTAGATTACATTAGGTTGAAGAACACTACTACCAACCTTATTTACCAGCCGCTTTCGCTCGGAGATCTTACGGTTCATTTCATTCGCTCAAGAAGAATGTAAAAGAGAAAAAAATTGCGATAAACACAGTTAGAGATTCGCCATAACAGGGTGCAGAAGCGACAAAAAACTTAAGCCAACAAGACCTAACGCTAAGAAATTCTCACCGGCGAGAGTATGGCCTAGTCAGACAATTCAGCCCTCAACAGAACTCCAGAATGCCAAAAGATCTAAGTGCTTGTAGAGAATTCAGGTACGGTGAAGGTACTAACTCCCTTTTCCTTGAAATATTCCGTAACAAAGCTTTTGTCACCCTGCCAACCCTGATACAGCAACGATAATTTCGCTTCGCCTCCAGACCTCCATTTTCGCAGTTCATTGGTCCGTTTACTTTTCTCCACAGTCTTCCACCAGTGCCCCATATGATTTTTGCCAATCAGCGATTCATTCCGCCTACCCTTGATGGCCCGGGACCCAGCAAAGCCACCGTAGCGCAGAGGTTAGCATGTTCGCCTATGACGCTGAACGCCTGGGTTCGAATCCTGGCTAGAACATCAGAAAAATTTTTCAGCGGTGGTTTTCCCCTCGTAATGCTGGCAGGGTTTTTGAGCTAGACCCATTGATAGGTATTTCGATCGGCTTAGAATCACTTCCTGATTGGATTTAGCTATGTTGGTCTGTCTGTCCATGTATTCTCATTTATTGTCCGATTACCATGAAATTTTGCACAAGTCTCTTTTTTGGCCCAAGAACAAACGATATTGATTTTGAACAAAATCGATTCAGATTTAGATATTGCTCCCGTATATATCTTTCATCCGATATGGCTTTCTAAGGTTGTAAAAGCCACAATTTTGGACCGATCTTTACAAAATTTTTCATGAGTTGTTTTATTTGACGTCTTCATATGTGCGAAATTTGATAGAAATCGGTTCAGAGTTGTATATAGCTCCCATATATATCTTTCATCCGATATGTAATTTTATGGCTATAGCAGCCACAATTTTGGTCGGATCTTTACAGATTTTGCTCGAAGAGTTTTCTTTAAAGTTTCAAGACGACTGCAAATTTCATAAAAAACCGGTTCAAATTTAGATATATCACCCATATATGTCTTCCGCGAAGAGTTTTTTTATACCCACCACCGAAGGATGGGGGTATATTCATTTTGTCATTCCGTTTGCAACACATCGAAATATCCATTTCCGACCCTATAAAGTATATATATTCTTGATCAGCGTAAAAATCTAAGACGATCTAGACATGTCCGTCCGTCTGTCTGTTGAAATCACGCTACCGTCTTTAAAAATAGAGATATTGAGCTGAAATTTTGCATAGATTCTTTTTTTGTCCATAAGCAGGTTAAGTTCGAAGATGGGCTATATCGGACTATATCTTGATATAGCCCCCATATAGACCGATCCGCCGATTTAGGGTCTTAGGCCCATAAAAGCCACATTTATTTTCCGATTTTGTTGAAATTTGAAGCAGAGAGTTTTATTAGACCCTTCGATATCCTTGGTGAATTTGGCTTAGATCGTTCCAGATTTGGATATAGCTGCCATATAGACCGATCCTCCGATTAAGGGTCTTAGGCCCACAAAAGCCAAATTTATTATCCGATTTTGATGAAATTTGGGACAGTGAGTTGTCTTAGGCCCTTCGACATCCTTTGTCAATTTGGCTCAGATCGGTTCAGATTTGGATATAGCTGCCATATAGACCGATCCACCGATTAAGGGTCTTAGGCCCACAAAAGCCACATTTATTATCCGATTTGGATGAAATTCGGGACAGTGAATTGTGTAAGGCCCGTCGACATCCTTCGTTAATTTGGCTAAGATCGGTCCAGATTTGGATATAGCTGCCATATAGACCGATCCTCCGATTTAGGGTCTTAGACCCACTTAAAAGCCACATTCATTATCCGATTTTGCTGAAATTTGGGACAGTGAGTTGTGTTAGGCTCTTTGACATATTTCTTCAATTTGGTCCAGATCGGTTCAGATTTAGATATAGCTGCCATATAGACCGATTTCTTGATTTATGGTTTTGGGCCCATAAAATGCTCATTTATTGTCCGATGTCGCCGAAATTTGAAACAGTGAGTTAAGTTAAGCCCCTTGACATACTTCTGCAATATGGCACAGAGCGGTCCAGATTTGGATATAGCTGCCATATAGACCGATATCTAGGTTTTAGGTTTTGGGGCCATAAAAGACGTATTTATTGTCCAATGTCGCTGAAATTTTACACAGTGAGATTGGTTAGGCTCTTCGACGTCCTTCTTAAATTTTGCCCAGATCAGTCCAGATTTGCATATAACTGTCATATAGAGCGATCTCTCGATTTAAGGTTTAGGGCCCATAAAAGAGGCATGTGTTGTCCGATTTCGCGGAAATTTGGGACAGTGCTTTGTGTTAGGCTTTTCGACATGTTTATGCAACTTGGCCCAAATCGGTTTAGATATGGATATAGCTGGCATGTAGACCGATATCTCGATTTAAAGTATTGGCCCCATAAAAGGCGCATATATAATCCGATTTCACTGAAATTTGACACAGCGACTTATGTTCGGCTTTTCGACATCCGTGTCGTATATAGTTCAGATCGGTATAATGTATATGAGTACAAGGTATGAAATTTTCACCGAATTTTGATGAAAGGTGGTTTACATATACACCCGAGGTGGTGGGTATCCAAAATTCGGCCCGGCCGAACTTAACGCCTTTTTACTTGTTAAAGATTCAATGCGACTGCAAATTTTCATAAAAATCGGTTCAAATAGTACCCATATATAACTTATATCCGTTATGGAGTTTTAAGGCTGTAGGTGCCACAATTTTGGTCCGATTTTTACTTCACCAAATTTATTTGATGTCTTCACATGTGTGCAAAATTTTATAAAAATCGGTTCAGATTTAGATATACCTCCAATACATATCTTTCATTCGATTTGGACTTTAAAGGCTGCAGTAGGCACAATTGTGGCCCGATTTCAACAAAATGTTGCGTGAGTAGTTTTATTTAAAAACTCAATGCGAGTGCATTTCATATAAATCGATCTAGATGAAGATATAGCTCCCATCTATATCTTTTGTCCGATATGGTCTTTTAGGGCTGTGGAAGCCTAGTCCAATGTTAACAAGATGTAGTACGAGGTGTTTTATTTGAAGTCCTAATGCGTGTGAAAAATTTCATAAAATTCGGTTTAGATTTAGATATAGGTCCTCGATATAGACATTAGCCTGTAGAAACCGCCGATTTTGCATGAGACGTTTTATTTGACTTGACGCAAAATTTCATTAAAATCGGTACTGATTTAGATATAGCTTCAATGGATATATTTTATCCGATATGGACTTTTAACGCAGTAAAACCACAATTTTGGTCACATCTCTACAGGACAGAGCGTGAGATGTTCTATTTGACGTCGCAGTATGTGTCATCAATATTTGCTCAAGTTTCGATTTAACTCCCATATAATCTTTTATCCGACATGGCCTTTTAAGGATGTGGATATCCAAATTTGTTGTCCTATAATGTCATCAATATTTGCTCAAGTTTCTATTTAACTCCCACATAATCTTTTATTCGACATGGCCTTTTAAGGATGTGGATATCCAAATTTGTTGTCCTATCATAGAAAAATCTTACAAGGTTTTATTGGATTGCCCAAAAAGTAATTGCGGATTTTATAAAAGAAAGTAAATACATTTTTAATAAAACTTGGAATGAACTTTTACACTTTTTTTCTAAAGCAAGTTAAAAGTAACAGCTGATAACTGACAGAAGAAAGAATGCAATTACAGAGTCACGAGCTGTGAAAAAATTTGTCAACGCCGACTATATGAAACATCCGCAATTACTTTTTGGGCAACCCAATATTTGATATTCCAATAGGTATCCCAATTAAAATATGACTTGATTTTGAGATAAGTTCTATGTACATTTAAAATGTATTACGTACACCAGGTGGTGAAGGGTATTATATAGTCGGCTCCGCCCGGCTCTTGCCTTTCCCTACTGGTTTTATTTCATATTTTGGGATCAAAAGCAAAAAAGTTGTTGCGGCAGCCTAATATATGTAAATTATTCTTCAGACTTTAGCCCTTACTTGTTGATTCATATAACTATATAACAGTAGAGGTCACTTATCATAGAGGTCCACATATATGTGGCCATTTATTCCTTACCTCTTTAAGGATAGACAATTCCTTTCAATTGAATATTTAAAACATGGCATTCAAGTGTCTACATAATCACCTCATGACATCATCCAACATATTGTCATGCATATGTTGATATCAAATTGCATAGAAGCAAAAAGAAAAGAAAAAAAAGTCCGGAAAAAAAAAATCCTGTAAATTGTCTGTGTCATATTTTGTGAATATTTCATACATTGCCAAAAGATATGCCAACCATAAAAAGTATCAAATGCCAAATGACAATACAAGAAACGGAGCAAAAATGTCAAGGAAACAATAAACATTTGGAAAATTTATCTCTATACAAGAATGCAACCAGCCAAGCATGACAATTTTTTCTATATTTTTTTTTATATGTGTAACAAAAAAAAAATAGTTTTTTGACATTGCAATTGTGTATGGCTTTGAATCATTCACATGGCCTTATCTGGCAGAGCAGAAGAAGTTCAATTGAATGTAGCTAATAAATGCTTTATACATATGATATTAAATTATGGTTATTGTTTTAAGGCTAATAATTGAGTGTCAGGCACTTAGAATGGAATATTTGTCAACTCAACAAAATGTTATTCTTGAATGAGAATGTCGTAGATATGATAAATGGAAGGCATTGTAATATGCTTGTGATTTATAAGCCGGCAATATAGTCAGGCCAATAAGCATGAAGACTTGAAGAATAGAAATCTTAACAAACGAATATACAGCATATTTTTAGAGCATTTCCAAAAGTTACAAAAATGTTTATTGGAGCATATCCTACTCCAGATCACTGGAGATACCTCTCATGCATTTTATCACTTTTAATTTCCCCCCCATTCAGTAGCTGCTACAATTTGACTAACCTCTATATTTATTATCTTTAAGCGTTTTAAACAAACTCAAAGGAAAGTTTGTTCTTCTTCTTTCGATTAAATATTAAAAACAAGCATTTAACTTTAATTTTACTTTTATGAGTTCGGGGGTTTTTGTGTTTTTGCTGTGGCATCTGCTCCAACAGGGTGTAAAACAAAGGAGCGAAAATTAAAACCTTTAAAACCGTAAAATAAAAACCAACAACATGAAAATCCAACAAAAAACCCCATATCGCAGTGAAGAAGTAGCATTTTAACCTACATAATAAAGGCTAAGAACAACAGCAAGTACCATGTCCATATCCATACACTTGCAGAGAAACACCCGCAAACTACCAAACAAAAATAAAACAAACCAGTAAGAGCGTGCTAAGTTCGGCCGGGCCGAATATTATATACCCTCCACCATGGATCGCATTTGTCGAGTTCTTTCCCAGGCATCTCTTCTGAGACAAAAAAATGATAAAAGAAAAGATTTGCTCTGCTATTAGAGTGATGTAAAGATATGGTCCGGTTCGGACCACAATTAAATTATATGTTGGAGACCTGTGTAAAATGTCAGCCAATTCGAATAAGAATTGCGCCCTATGGGGGCTCAAGAAGTAAAATAGAGAGATCGATTTATATGGGAGCTGCATCAGGCTATAGACAGATTCAGACCATAATAAACACGTATGTTGATGGTCAAGATCCGAGATCGGTTTATATGGCAGCTATATCAGGTTGTGAACGGATTTGAACCTTATTTGACACAGTTGTTGAAAGTAAGAACAAACTACGTCATGCAAAATTTCAGCCAAATCGGATAAAAATTGCGCCCTCTAGAGGCTCAAGAAGTCAAGACCCAAGATCGGTTTATATGACAGCTATATCAGGTTATTGACCGATTTGAACCTTATTTGACACATTTGTTGAAAGTAAGGACAAACTACGTCATGCAAAATTTCAGCCAAATCGGATAAGAATTTCGCCCTCTAGAGGCTCAAGAAGTCAAGACCCATGATCGGTTTATATGGCAGCTATATCAAGTTATGAACCGATTTGAACCTTATTTGACACAGTTATTGTAAGTAAGAACAAAACACGTCATGCAAAATTTCATTCTAATCGGATAAGAATTGCGCCCTCTAGAGGCTCAAGAAGTCAAGACCCAAGATCGGTTTATATGACAGCTATATCAGGTTATAAACCGATTTGAACCATACTTAACACAGTTGTTGGATATCATAACAAAACACGTCATGCAAAATTTAATTCCAATCGGATAAAAATTGCGCACTCTAGAGGCTCAAGAAGTCAAGACCCAAGATCGGTTTATATGGGAGTTATATCAGGTTATGAACCGATTTGAACCATACTTGGCACAGTTATTGGATATCATAACAAAACACGTCGTGCAAAATTTCATTCCAATCGGATGAGAATTGCGCACTCTAGAGGTTCAAGAAGTCAAGACCCAAGATCGGTTTATATGGGAGCTATATCAGGTTATGGACCGATTTGACCCGTACTTGGCACAGTTGTTGAAAGTGATACCAAAACACCTCGTACATAATTTCATTCCAATCGGATAAGAATTGCGCCCTCTAGAGGCTCAAGAAGTCAAGACCCAATATCGGTTTATATGACAGTTATATCAGGTTATAAACCGATTTGAACCATACTTAACACAGTTGTTGGATATCACAACGAAACACGTCGTACAAAATTTCATTCCAATCGGATAAGACTTGTGCACTCTAGATGCTCAAGAAGTCAAGACCCAAGATCGGTATATATGGCAGCTATATCAAAACATGGACCGATTTGGCCCATTTACAATCCCAACCGACCTACACCAATAAGAAGTATTTGTGCAAAATTTTAAGCAGCTAGCTCTACTCCTTCAAAAGTTAGTGTGCTTTCAACAGACAGACAGACGGATGGACAGACAGACGGACGGACATAGCTAGATCCACTTAAAATGTCACGACGATCAAGAATATATATACTCTATGGGGTCTTAGACGCATATTTCGAGGTGTTACAAATAGAATGACGAATTTAGTATACCCCCATCCTATGGTGGAGGGTATAAAAATGGAGCTAGTTAAATGTGGCTTTAGTGTTCAGTTTAAAGTACTTGCCAAAAGTTATGCAGATAAATGGATACAGGGATAAAATTGAGGGATCTAAAGTTCACAGAAAGGGCCTTTTGGCAATCTTTCAAATAGCACGGTTGAACTTCGATGATGGCGATAAGGGCCATGTCTTTTAGAGAACTGGAGTCCAGGGTTACCATTGAGCATTATTTAGAGGGGTAAAAAAGGGCCACCGTAGCGCAGAGTTTAGCATGTCCGCCTATGGCGCTGAACGCCTGAGTTTGAATCCTGGCGAGAGCATCAGAAACAATTTTCAGCGGTGGTTTTCCCCGCTGCCGTATGCCATACAAAACTTCTCTCCAAAGAGATGTCACACTGCGGCACTCCGTTCGGACTCGGCTATAAAAAGGAGGCCCTTTGTCATTGAGCTTAAACTTGAATCAGACTGCACTCATTGATGTGTGAGAAGTTTGCCCCTGTTCCCTGATTTTTTTTTTTTTTGGTTTTTTTTTGGGTTGTGTTTTTGGCATAAGGGGGAGGGTCCGTCCCCCTTCCGATACCGAAGAATTATATAGCCTATGTTTCCTTCCAGACCAACCTACATAATATGAGAAAATTTCAAGGTAATCGGTTCAGCCATTTTTGAGCCTATACGGAAGAAACTAACATACCAACACAAATTGAATTTTATATATAAGATGGGGTCTTTGACAAATATTTCGAGGTGTTGCAAACGGATCGACGATTTCAGTAAACCTCCAAAGAATTCTCCCGGTCTCTCAGCCAAGCTATCATTGGCCAATTTCAATCTCATGTTGTCGTAAACGTCATTGGATTCATTGCTTGCGCCATCTTTGTGCCTCTTCGTCTTTTCCTTTTTGTTGGGCAAGACTCCGCCTCGGATATGGAACTATTATCGGAGGGTACATTCAGGTAATTTTTGTCCCCTGAATTATTTCCAGCCGGCTTCTTGTTGGGTTTACCACCGGAACCAAAACCTGAAGCACCATTGCTAAATCTTGCATAACAGGTTGACAGAAATTTCTGCTGCTTCAATGGCTTCCTTACTTTCACCGTTGCAAGCGCCTAAAATAATTGATGACTATTCCTATTTACACCTACTATGCGGTTCTCAAAGATACGGGTAGCCAATCAAACTTTTGCTCAGCACTGTGCAGAGGGAGATTGGTATGCGAGTTTCTGCTTCGGTGTCCCTTGCTTGGCATCGCCGGCGTTGCGGTGTCCGGTACGCGAGGTAGGATGATCGGCACTCTAGACTATGAGTCTGATCATAGGGCCTTGGAGATCCTTGTCTCCGGCGTTCGCCCGGATACGAGGGAGCCTGCTTTGGTCTATGACTACGCTAGAATGGACCAACGCAGGTTCCACAGGGTTCTTGCCGACAATCTGAGTGAATGTTCTCTGCCGGTGGACCGAAATGTCACATGCGAGAAGATCGATGCGTAGATTGATTCCCTGAGTGGGGTACTTCGTTATGTCATGGAGTCCTCCATACCAAGGGTACGCCCTAGGCGTGGTGGCTTTCGGAGACTTCCCCCGGAGATTGTGGAACTATTTCGGACGAAGAAAAGGCTAGGCGCGCTCTTCATATGACCACGGATCCTTTCCGGTACGACTTGTATAGGATGGAGATCCGGAAATTGGACCGGATTTTGCGTGAGGAGATACGACGGTACGATGAGGAGCGCCATGCTCGTTATCTGGCAGGTATAAGGGTAGACGATAGGGTTTACTCTAAGGTTAGGGCCGCTGCCGGCATTAAGAGAAGGGTTCCGATCCCCGATCTTGTCAGGGGGAACGGGTCTGTCGGAGATGCTGGCGAATAATGCCCAGGGTGACGTGTCGGAGATGGCCGGCAGGGAACTCCCTATAAACGAGTTGGTCGGAGACAAGGTCTCGTCGCTGGTCGGCGGGGTCCCTCTAGTGGAATTTTCTGCGCCTCTGGCCGCTAATGGTTCCGCCGGAGGAGGCTCTGCGGACTGGCGCAGAGGCCGATTTGTCTCAGCCGACGCAGATGGAGGTGCCCTTCGGGCTAGGCATAATCGCAGGTCCTGCGGTGTGGACAGGGTTCCTGACATCGTCCTTAAGAGGACGGATAGGCGGGCCTGGAATATCATCGCGATCCTATTTAACCATTGCCTCAACTTGGGTTATTTCCCGGCGTCTTTGAAGAAGGCCATTACGGTTCCCATCCTTAAGCCTGGGAAGGTCCCATCTAGGGGCGATGGTTACAGACCGATCAGCTTACTCCCTTTACTTGGCAAGCTTTTTGAGTTTTTCATGCTTTAGGGCATCAGGGAAATTCTCGATGAAGGACCCAACTAGGGGCGATGGTTACAGACCGATCAGCTTGCTCCCTTTACTTGGCAAGCTTTTTGAGTTTTTCATGCTGGAGGGCATCAGGGAGACTCTCGTTGACAGGGCGATCCTGCCTGAGTGCCTGTTCGGTTTTACGCGGGGTCTCTCCACCTCCCATGCCCTGGCTGTATACGGGGACCACGTTTCTAGGGGGCTCAACCTGCGATACGTCACGATTGCCGTGAGCTTTGATTTCCACAGGGCGTTTGAAAGCGTCTGGCATGATACTATCATGAGGATGAGGATCCTGGGTTTTGACACAAATATCAGCGGGTTAGTCAGAGATTTCCTTAGTGGCAGAACCTTCAGGGGGAAGGACCCATCTAGGGGCGATGGTTACAGACCGATCAGCATGCTCCTTTCATTGGGCAAGCTTTTTGAGTTTTCATGCTTGAGGGCATCAGGGAAACTCTCGATGAAGGACCCAACTAGGGGCGATGGTTACAGACCGATCAGCTTGCTCCCTTCATTGGGCAAGCTTTTTGAGTTTTTCATGCCTGAGGGCATCAGGGAAACTCTCGATGACAGGGAGATCCTGCCTGACTGGGTTCTCTCCACCTCCCATGCCCTGGCTGTATTCGAGGACCACGTTGCTAGGGGCTCAACCGGCAACACGTCGCGATTGCCGTGAGCCTTGATTTATCCAGGGCGTTTGATAGCGTCTGGCATGATGCTATCACAAACAAGGTGAGGATCCTGGGTTTTGAAACAAATATTAGCCGGTTAGTCAAAGATTTCCTTGGTGGCAGAAAATTCAGGATCCTAGAGGGCGAGACTTTGTCGGGCAATAGGGACGTACGAACCGGGGTCCCCCAGGGGTCTCTTCTGGGCCCGATTTTGTACAACATCTTTGTGTCTGACATTCCGAAACCACCCACTGGCGATCTGCTCCTTGCTTATGTGGATGACTTTTTCATTGCGGCATCGGGACCAGACGCTGTGGTTGTGGATGCCAGAGTGAACCACTACCTGGAGCAGCTCTCTGTCTATTTTGATAGATGGGGGCAGAAGCTTAATGTTGTTGACAAATGCGAAGGCATGATCTTCAAGGGCAAGAGGCGGATTTTGTACCCTCCATTTCTCGGGCGTACGAACCCACTCTTGCCATTGGAGGTCAGGCCATTGCTACCCGCGACAGCATAAAGTATCTCGGCATTGTCTTCCAGGAGAGGTTCACCTTTGTCAGACACAATGATTATCTGCTCAGGTTCTTCTCCTACCTGAGGGTCTCCACAGGCCTGCAGGGGGTCTCAGTAGGCGTGTGAAGCTGCTGATCTATAAACAGATCATCAGGCCTATCAAAGGCCTACAGGGGGTCTCCAGAGGCCTACAGGAGGTCTCAGTAGGCGTGTGAAGCTGCTGATCTATAAACAGATTATCAGGCCTATCACCGCCTACGCGTTTCCGGTATGGTTCGACATCACGTCCCACCAGATGGAAAGGTTAAGGACCTGGGAGAGGAGGATCCTTGTCTCTTGCCAGGCCCTCAGGCCTACTATGGGCATCGAAGGGATGCCGCGCCGGCCATCCTGTGAGACGGTCTACTCCATGGCGGGTCTTAAGAGGATCGAAGTGTTCCTTGTCAGGTGAGCGTTGGATTTTCTGGGGAAGGCTAATTTAAGAAGGCCAAGGCTAATTTTAGAAGGCCTGCTCATTTCAATTTAAGAGGGTCTGCTAAGCTTCTCTCCCAATTGCATTATACACACTTACATACACATACTCGTACTCGTACTTGCGATATGAGTTCTGTTCCACATACCAGATATCGAAGCATATTCGTTTTATTATTATCTCTGCCTCTTGAATATATAGGAAAAATATGCAGATTAGTTGCCTGTGAGCTTTAGAGTTCTCCTGAAAATGTAGTTCGAATATATGCATGTGCATATGTAAGTGCTTCACCAACAAAAAAAGGGAAATGTTGCTATAAGTTTTCAATACAACCAACACCAAAAAAAAAAAACAAGAACAAGTGAAAACTGTAAAACAACACAAATTTCTAGGTTATTGAATCAAGCAAAAATAACATTCCCAAATTGTGTTGTATTCCATTGGTGTTCTCGGTGTTCAAAATGAGAGCCATTATAGTTGTTGCGAACAAATCCGAAGGTTAAAGGAAATATATTTTTGCTATGGTATATGACCTATACCATAATGGCATTTTGCATAAATCCTTATTGGTTCATGTATGTGAATGTTGTGAAGCCGCTTGTGCAAAAGGGGTTTCCAACACGAGGTGTTACTTTGAATCAACAATGCAATGTAATTTTTAAAACTGGCGGATGGCAGGGGACGGAAAATCCCTCTGCCACAATCGAGACAGGATGGAAAAGGCATCGAAACGGGACCCCAGAAGCCCTGTGTGGGTGGGTCATCCGCTTAGACTGGGCTCAAGGTGTGAGCCACCGGGGAAACACGGAACTCAAAAAGTACTTTGAGGGTAGTAGCTAGTGAAACATCTAAGGGGGTATCGTCCACACCGCAAGTGTCCAGTGTTCTGAGGAAGAGTGGTTTCACAGCTTTCTCACCTGCCCCCGAATGGGTACGGAAGCTCATCATGACAAGATCTAACGAATCTTGTGAAGATGAACTCCTGGCGGAATCAGAAGACAAGGCTTACACAACAGTGGTGGAAGTTCTGAATCCTGACTATGGTGCGGTTTCTACACATAAATTTGCACCATTGTAAAACCCCTTTGGCGGCGCCAAATTTGCTCCTGATGGGAGGGGGATATGACGTAGTTCTTTTCTAGGAACCATGGGTGTGTGGAGGAATGGTTCGTGAACTAAGAATTCATGAATTTAAACTACTCAAGGGTACGGGTAGTGGGAGATACAGAGCTTATTTTCTTGCAAAGAGTAGTCTAATGTTTTTCTTCTTCCGTCGCTCAGCACTGAAGATTTAATAGTAGCCGACCCTGTATATATTGGGTTGCCCAAAAAGTAATTGCGGATTTTTTAAAAGAAAGTAAATGCATTTTTAATTAAACTTAGAATGAACTTTAATCAAATATACTTTTTTTACACTTTTTTTCTAAAGCCAACTAAAAGTTACAGCTGATAACTGACAGAAGAAAGAATGGAATTACAGAGTCACAAGCTGTGAAAAAATTTGTCAACGCCGACTATATGAAAAATCCGCAATTACTTTTTGGGCAACCCAATTGTAAAGGCAAATCCACTGAAACACTCTTCTCGACCCAGTCGGCTACATAGAGGGTTCTCTCGCTGTCAAGAAATATACAATGGTAGCATTTATTGACATTGAAGGTGCTCTTTTCAACTTCCTACCAGTTTTGACTGCACGCCGCCTGACTGCCCACGTATATCGTGACAATCTGATCGGGCCGCCGTTGCCGCATCAACATCGTCTCTAGTGCTTTTAGCGTCGCCTAAAAGACGCCGCACCCATCCCAAAGTCTCTAAAAATTCCCTAACTCTAAGGAATTCAATGAAGACGACTGCTCCAGTGGCCCCATCCAATTTTGACCCATCCGTGTGCCACACATCCAACATTTAGATGCAAAGGCATAAGATCGAAAATTACATTCAGCGTCTCTCTCGGGAAATTTCTCCTTGCCCAACGATTAGCACTGCCATGGTACCCTGTACTTTGTCGATCATCTTGCGAAGGGCACAATTGTCGAAAGCTTTGTGCCACACCAGACAACCATTAGTGAGTATTGGCCGAACCACTGCCGTAAACATCCAGTGCAACGTTTCTGGCCTTAGCCCACAACTCCTTCTTATCGAGTTGCGTTCAGTCCCCTTTGGACTGTTTTCTTCGATGTTCCATCTCCAGCTTAGTGTCTGGCAAAGAATCACGCCCTAGTACTTGGCCTTCGAAGAGAGCTGCAGTTCCAAACCATGCAGGGCAGATCCCTTTGAAACACCCAGCTTCCTCCACCTGGTGAAAAGGAACAGTTTAGTGTTTCTGGGATTTATGCCAGGCCCATTGGTCCTTGCCCTTGCCCCGGAAAGCTTTCTCAAAGCTCCCTGAACGAGGTTCATAATAGAAGAGAGGAAACCGCCACCCACCATGATAACGACGTCGCACAGTGGGAGAAAATCGAAAAAAACTATTAAAAAATATGCCATGTGAGAACGAGTAGAAATATCTCTTTCAAATTTGAAAATACCGAGGTGAGGCAATTAAGGAGCCTGTCAAAAGGCGCCCGCGTAACGTACTACCTTGAAATTTTGCTTACAATCTCGTTAACACCTCAGCTCTATTGCATCAACATAGGTGCATAACGGCATAAGATCGAGAATGACATTCAGCGACCCTCTGGCGAAACTTCTCCTTGATCAGAGATTAGCCCTTCTCAATCATCCTGCGAGGGGTACAATTATGTAGAGCTTTGTGCCACACCAGACAACCATGGGTTAGAATTGGCCGAACGACCGCATTAAATATCCAGTGCACCGTCCCAGACCTTAGCCCCAACTCCTTCCCATCGAGTTGCGATTGAAGTAGAGCGCATTCAGTCCCGTTTGGACCTTTTCTTCGTATTTTCTTCTACAGCTTAGTTTACGTTTAAGAATCACGCTTAAGTACTTGTCCTTCAAAGAGAGCGATAGCTCCACCCCATGTAGGACAGGATCCTTAAAAAGACTCAGATTCCTCCTTCTGGGGAAAAGGACCAGTTCAGTGTTTATGGGACTTATGCCAAGCCCGTTGGTCCTTGCCGCTTCGGACAACTTTCTCAAAGCTCTCTGAACGAGGTTCATAATAGTAGGGAGGAAACAACCACCCAATATGATAACGATGTCGTTAGCGTAGTCACCGACCTTCACCTTCTCAGTCTCGGAGGCCGCAGAATCCCATTAAAACCACAATGCAAATTGCAAATTTTGCCCATGAACATTCCACTACGGAACATGGCCAAACTTCGCCCAAATCAATGAGTGGAGACCGATTCAAATTTAAGCTCAATGATTAGGGGCCTCTTTGTTATGGCGGAGTCTGAAAGGCGTGCCGTAGAGCGACATTTCTTTTTACATGACATAGTACCTCACAAATGTTGCCAGCATTAGGAGGGGAAAACCACTTCTGAAAATTTTTTAACACAGTACGCTCGAGAGTATCATGTATGCGATGGGGAGGAGACTTATTCCTCTGAAGATGTAGTTTGCTGAGGTGCCAATCATCGAGTATGCGTTCTTCTAGCCAGATTGCGCAGATAAGCCAATGCATTTGCCTAATCAGCGTGTCGCCTTCGGTCTTAAATAGTTCAGCGGGTAACCCGTCGGCTTCTGCTGCATTGTTGTTCTTTAGGTTGGGTTGATACTATGCTGAAAGTCCGGACTAATAACGCATCAATGGCGAGCCCTCTGCCAGTGGGGACTCCGCAACGAAGAGTTTTACCTCCTCTATTGTGGCTTTAAGGCCACCGTAGAGAAGAAGTTATCATGTCCGCTTATGATGCTGTAAGCTTGGATTTGAATCCCGGCAGGATCATCCGAAAAATCTTCAGCGGTGGTTATTTCCTCCTAATGCTGGCAACATTTGTGAGGTACTTTACCATGTAACAACTTCTCCCCAAAGAAGTGTCGCTCTGCGGCACGGCATTCGGACTCGGCTATAAAAAGGAGGCCCTTTGTCATTGAGTTTGAAACTTGAATCGGACTGCACTCATTGATATGTGAGAAGTTTGCCCCCGTTCCTAAGTGGAATGTTCATGGGCAAAATAAATAAATAAAAAGGGGGGAGCTTCATGTCCACCAGAGCACCATGCATGGACTCAAAGTTCACGTTATGAAAAACCCCTTCTATCTCCAATCAGGCTGCCAAAGTGAAGTAGCCCACGTCCAAATTCTTCTCGATGTAGCCAACCACATCATGAGGGGCACCATCCACTGACCGGCCCTTGGTGTACGCATGCTGATAGCCGCTATCCAGTAAAGGGACGGTCCCTAATATATGGGTAAATGAAGGATGAGAGCCTTGAGGGCCTGTAGTCCTTGGGTAGGTTTTCCCGCTTGCGGTTTAAAAACCATCCTAACCTCCCGCTACCCAGTTGGCACATAGCCCAGCAAAACGCAGTCCCTAACGATCATCTCAAGTAGTGGTATGACAATCGATTTTGTCCTTTGCAGCATACCACCGAAAGGCCTTTGGTGTACGCATGCTGACAGCCGCTATCCAGTAAAGGGACGCTCCTTAATATATGGGTAAATGAGACTTTCCAGCGTTTTCAAAATGAAGGATGAGAGGCTTAAGGGCCTACAGTCCTTGGGTAGGTTTTTCCGCTTGCGGCAAATTTCCCGCCACCCAGTTGATACAATGCCCTGCAAAACCGCAGCCTCTAAAAATCATCTCAAGTAGTGGTATGACCATCGATTTTGTCCTTTGCAGCATACCATCGACCGGCCCTTGGTCCCCCTCTATTCAGTAAAGGGACGGTCCCTATTATATGGGTAAATGAGATTTTCCAAAGTTTTCAAAATGAAGGATGAGAGGCTTAAGGGTCTGTAGTCCTTGTGGGTAAGTTTTCCCGCTTGCGGATTTGAAACCATCATAACCTCCCGCGACCCAGTTGGCACATAGCCCAGCAAAACGCAGTCCCTAAAGATCATCTCAAGAAGTGGTATTACAATCGATGTTGTCCTTTGCAGCATACCATCGACCGGCCCTTGGTGTACCTATGCTGATAGCCGCTATCCTGTAAAGGGACGGTCCCTAATATATGGGTAAATGAGATTTTCCAAAGTTTTCAAAATGAAGGATGAGAGGCTTAAGGACCTGTAGTTCTTGGGTAGGTTTTTCCGCTTGCACATTGCCCAGCAAAAGCAGCCCCTAAAAATCATCTCAAGTAGTGGTATGACAATGGATTTTGTCCTTTGCAGCATAGCAGGCAGTACGCCATCCGGTCCCATTGACTTGCAAGGTTCAAACGAATTCACCGCTCAGCCTCAGACCCTCCAGCAACCAGGGACAGTGCCTCTGCTTCATGTTGTGTCAGAGCGACACAGAGGGACATTTTTACCCCATTTGGTTTTAGTCCTTTCCAAGAACTTTGGTTCCATAAACCTTTAAATCTTTGTCTTTCTTGTGAAAAGACACATTTCATTTCATTTCATGGCCCACATAAAAGGCAAGACAAAATTTTGTCTAGCATGGGTAGGTGACAAAACAAATTTATCACAATTGCTCGAATTGAAATCTCCCGCAGTTAAATTTAAATCATGATTTGAGTCCACATTTAGTTTATTCTTAGAAACAATAATAAGAGCATTACGCGAATCTGAATACAATTTTCAACATTATCCTATTTAAGAGCTCTCTCTCTCTCTCTCTCCTTACAATTGCCCTAATGCCTATGATGAGAAGCAAGCTTAGAACCCACAACCGAATGTTCCATTGTTGGAGGGCATTCAACAATCCCGGCATCCCTTGCGATTCCATAAAAATCGCACTACAAAAAGGCTTCACACCTGTTCATTCATTTCATTCAGCATGATTGGGCTCCCAAAGGTTCATTCAAGCAATTTTCTAATGAAATCCCTTTTTGGTAAGCCTTTTTAATGTCCTTCCATCATATTGTTGTGAATACAAAAGCCAATGTCAGGGGAGTGGGAGTGGGAGACATCGCCGCCGTACTCCTTTGAATAAATTTTAAGTGATTTCCATCACCAACAATTGTAGCGAGCGATGGGTGATAAAAGTATTCGCTGCCATTCAAAATGCTGAATAGAACCGAATGAATAGCAACGCCGCGAAAGTGGCGCGTTGTAATGCTTAAGAAGGGGGTAAAATGAAGTCGTCAAAGCTTTTCCTTTTTTTATCTTGAAGGCGTAGGAGGTTGATGGCTTATCATTCAATCGATCTCAAAAAAGAGACAATCAAGTCTTTAAACGCAATTTCCACTTGAATATGGTTTACAATTTTCAAATGGCTAAATGTAAATGTGTTTCCCTTGATTCAAGGAAATGGGGAGGCGGGTATTGCGCTTTTTGTTGAAATTAACTATGCCATCATGTGTAACATAATAAATATTTTCCCCTCAACCTATTCAAGTGAAAACTCATAAACCAGATAACATAATAAATGAAATGATATTTTTAGCCGAGGTGTTTGCACATTTTGTTTATAGATGAAACTGTTGATTTTTTATTTACAAAGAGATTTTCACCAATATTAGATTTTAGCAGAATTTCTGCTGGATATCATATTTTATTCATACGTCACACAGTGGGCCAAATGGCAAAAAAATTGGAAATAAGTCTACAACTTTTTATCTGTTGATTTTAGCCATACAAAATGTTCTAGACATTTGTAGAGGAGGACATAGGCTTTCAGAAAAGTGCTGTTGTTGGTCCATATCTTTAATACAGGGTGAGCTACAGGGTGTCAAAGTTGACCACTTTTGACTTCTCCAAGCTTCTGGGGGCCATAACTTTTGATCTACTCAACCGATTTACATGATTTAGGACTCTAGAGAAAGAGCTTGACAAGATCTAAAAAACTTATGCATAAAGTACCATGCCATCGTGTACTGTTAAGGAGTTATGAATTGTTTAATTTTAAAATATGAAAATTTGGCCTTGGTTTTTTTCAGTGTTTTTTAAATAACTCCGTCAATTTTAAAGCTATAAACTTCATACTTCACACAAATTATGCCAGCATATGTGTGCATAAAATACAAAAGGAATCACGTGAATATCTTTGGCGGTTTAAAAATGGCATCGTTTTCAATATGAAAAATATTTTTTTTGTCAAAAAATTGCAAAATTTTTCAAAAAAGATACTCCCATTTCCTTTAAGTTTTCGCAAACTTTGGCCGTCAAAGCATTATCATTTCTTTCCATTTTCACAAAGTCGAGGTATTAAGAAAAGTTTTAAGTGCTAATTTGGCTAATTTCGATATCAAACAACACCGTTATCTTAAGACCAAAATGGCCAATTTTTTTACTAAACTTCAAAAGTTTCTCACTGGAAAAAAAGTTCCACGGGGATTTTTTCGCTTTTTTTGAACTTAAATGAAAGCTTAAAATGTTCCCAACATTTTAAGGTATGTCTCGCCATATCCTAGCCATAAATGAGATCGTAGCGATCAAAATACTGAAAAAAGTCAATTTTCAAGTAGTGCTATATTCATTGCTAAAAAACAAGTATTACGTCACATTTTATTGCAAAGATGTTAAATAAACTTTTATTTGGTAACACTTCTTCTACAAAACACAAAAAGAATCATGGAAATATCTCTATTCTATTCCATTTTATGGAACCGGCAATAAAAAAGTCAATTTTTCAAAAAAGTCGAATTTCCCAAATTTTGTTTTTGTTGTCCTAATTGCACATGACACACTATAGCCATATTTACGCAACATACCTTATCGTAAAGGAAATTTTCATACCTTTCCAACGATGTATAAAACATTTCTCAACTCGGATTCTATCTACTCTAAAATTCATTTACACTTCATTAAACTCTATATAAAAATGTCTATTTGTGAAATGGAACCTTATATGGGGCCTACACTAAAACATTGATAGATTTGCCCAGGGTTTACAATACAAATGTGTTAGAATAAAAAAAGGTCTCCTGCCAAAGTTTAAAAAAATTGGAATAAAAATATGTGTTTTAGAGCGAAAACACTTCGCATCGGCGTGCGTTTATATGTATATTAGCTACTCCCAAAATAAAAAAGCATTTTAGTTTTGTATTATTTGATTTTATTCTCTACCAAATAATCTAAGGTATCAAAATTTAAAAGCTCTTTAATTTGAATGGCATCGGGATCGTCCTTATCTATATCGTCACATATTTTTGGTAGCCATTTAGTTCTGATGCTGTATAGTACCGGATCAGACGATAACAATAAATATTGAAGTAAATCATAATTTTGGTTAAATTTGGTGCTCTTTCGGGTATTGAAAAGCCGGAACTGTTTAACATCTCTATTACGGGATTCCTGAGCTTCTTCTGTAAGTTCTCCTAACGGAAGTATGTTGTATTCCACAATTTCCTTGCCATGATGTAAGACTTTATGTACTGTCGGTGTTAAAGCTTTCCACGAATATAAATCAGATAAAATGTTTTTTGTGTCATTACTATAAGCTTCAAATTTGGTTGAATTTATCATCTTTTTGCTATTGATTACAGCCAAAATCACTTTGAATCGTCTTAGCAAGTGTTCATCAAGACCGGTTATTTTAGATGTCGATACGGGGTCCTCAAAAAACCGCCTTGCCGAGTTGCCATCATTTGTGCTTCCGTATCCGTAAAGAGGTTTATCTATTATAAGTCCCTTTTGTTTAAACTCCAACTGGATTCGATTCTTCTCTTCCTGCCTCATTTTGTGAAGATCTTGGTTGTTTCTAGCAGAGACATCGCGGTTTCCAGGGCTAGTCCGATATTTAAGGTCATACGATAAATGCAAACAATACTCCATGAATCGAATTCTACAGTGCAGGGGCGAAATACCGAAATTGAGCGCATTTTCGTTTACTAAATTTTCATCAGACTTGTCCTCGAATTGCCCATTCTTCTTGCCACAAATATTGCATCTCCAATTGGACATAACGCCAGTTAATGCGTTTGCCACCTTTCCATCGATCATAGTGAGTTGTAGTTGAAACGAAACTTTTATATTTCTTCCCAATTGGTTTATAACAATCATGGGTAATGCAGCAATTTCTTCCTTTATTTCGTTCACCAAAGATCGTGTTGTGTTCCGGTCTTCCTTTGTATACTCAAACCGAATTGGGCGACATAAATATTTTGACCCAGGTGTTCTATTTATCCATATATCTTGAAATGCATTTTCTTTCGATGATGAAGATTGGTCCTTGTACAATCTCATTCTCAATGGTACTAATGATGCCATGAAAATTGATGCGAAGTTGGTATCTATTTCTGTTTGTTGCTTATATTCGGAAAATCCAGATGATCCATCACAACCCCATTTGCTGATCAAAACCACTTCGGAATTATTACATGTGTTCAACTGTTCTTCAGTAAAATTAGAAATAATTCTAACAGCTGTATTTTCAACAAGATCAGCAAGTTTCACTCTTGCTTTTAATTCGTCCACGTATATATTTGATGGCACCATTTTCGTCCTGGTGTTGTACAATTTATGTTTTGAGGGTAAACAACCCCATCCTTTTTCACGAAGAGCCTTCCTCATTGTTGAGTATTTGTTTCTTGAGAGGCCTAGGTTCAAAATCAGGGCCAGTGCATCTTCCTCCGTGAATTCTGTAGTCGATTTTGGAGTTGGAATACTTTCTACCATTCTCTTTACCCTTTTCGGAGATGCTAATGGTAAAACATCGACAATTCGTCCAACATTTTTTGGTTGTGTTTTTAACAATGCTGTTTTGAACGTATCTTTTATTAAATTTGGCGGATGTGCCGCCAATAGTTCCTCTTGTTTTTTCTTTTTGGTTTTCTCCGTAACTTCGTCGTATGCTTTGCTAGGCCGGCCGGGAATCAGCGGTTTAATTTCAATAAGTAGATCCGATTTCAGCCACTTCTCATACATTTTGAAAAACTTGATTTTTGCGAATGAACATTCTGGCAACCTTCTCTCAAATGATTTGTAGAATTTTTCAAGTTTGTCTAAAGCGTCTTTATTTAGCCTTATTCCATATATGTGGTCCAAAGTGTAAACAAGTTCCTTAAATGACTCCGTGTATGATTTGGAATCATTTTTGATGTCCCATACAATTTTCGAAAGAGTGGAATACTTCAGTATGACTTCCATAACTTATAAATGTCCTTTACGCCTCTACAAAATATAATGAAGAAAATTTGGATTTTGTTCAAATATTTATGCAATATATTCACAATTAATGACCCATTTCAGGTATCAGACGCAATCGTAAAAAGGGGTCCAAAGTGCCTCTTTTTACTTACTCTTCTATAATTATTTACCTGGACTCGAATTTGGTTAAAAAAAATGACAATGAATTTTTTATGGGTAGGTTTTTTCACATTCATTGATACGGTGGATTTCCTGGGAATTCGACATAGCGAAACAGGTAACATTTGTCTGCATCAAATCTTAACACAAATATATATATATATGCAGGTATATTTCTAGGTTACTTTTTATTCAAAAATCATCAGCTTACATTAAAAATAGATGAAGGTACTATACAAACGCACGCCGATGCGAAGTGTTTTCGCTCTAAAACACATATTTTTATTCCAATTTTTTTAAACTTTGGCAGGAGACCTTTTTTTATTCTAACACATTTGTATTGTAAACCCTGGGCAAATCTATCAATGTTTTAGTGTAGGCCCCATATAAGGTTCCATTTCACAAATAGACATTTTTATATAGAGTTTAATGAAGTGTAAATGAATTTTAGAGTAGATAGAATCCGAGTTGAGAAATGTTTTATACATCGTTGGAAAGGTATGAAAATTTCCTTTACGATAAGGTATGTTGCGTAAATATGGCTATAGTGTGTCATGTGCAATTAGGACAACAAAAACAAAATTTGGGAAATTCGACTTTTTTGAAAAATTGACTTTTTTATTGCCGGTTCCATAAAATGGAATAGAATAGAGATATTTCCATGATTCTTTTTGTGTTTTGTAGAAGAAGTGTTACCAAATAAAAGTTTATTTAACATCTTTGCAATAAAATGTGACGTAATACTTGTTTTTTAGCAATGAATATAGCACTACTTGAAAATTGACTTTTTTCAGTATTTTGATCGCTACGATCTCATTTATGGCTAGGATATGGCGAGACATACCTTAAAATGTTGGGAACATTTTAAGCTTTCATTTAAGTTCAAAAAAAGCGAAAAAATCCCCGTGGAACTTTTTTTCCAGTGAGAAACTTTTGAAGTTTAGTAAAAAAATTGGCCATTTTGGTCTTAAGATAACGGTGTTGTTTGATATCGAAATTAGCCAAATTAGCACTTAAAACTTTTCTTAATACCTCGACTTTGTGAAAATGGAAAGAAATGATAATGCTTTGACGGCCAAAGTTTGCGAAAACTTAAAGGAAATGGGAGTATCTTTTTTGAAAAATTTTGCAATTTTTTGACAAAAAAAATATTTTTCATATTGAAAACGATGCCATTTTTAAACCGCCAAAGATATTCACGTGATTCCTTTTGTATTTTATGCACACATATGCTGGCATAATTTGTGTGAAGTATGAAGTTTATAGCTTTAAAATTGACGGAGTTATTTAAAAAACACTGAAAAAAACCAAGGCCAAATTTTCATATTTTAAAATTAAACAATTCATAACTCCTTAACAGTACACGATGGCATGGTACTTTATGCATAAGTTTTTTAGATCTTGTCAAGCTCTTTCTCTAGAGTCCTAAATCATGTAAATCGGTTGAGTAGATCAAAAGTTATGGCCCCCAGAAGCTTGGAGAAGTCAAAAGTGGTCAACTTTGACACCCTGTAGCTCACCCTGTATTAAAGATATGGACCAACAACAGCACTTTTCTGAAAGCCTATGTCCTCCTCTACAAATGTCTAGAACATTTTGTATGGCTAAAATCAACAGATAAAAAGTTGTAGACTTATTTCCAATTTTTTTGCCATTTGGCCCACTGTGCGTCATTACGTGGAAAATTTATTTGGAAACGTCCACCAACACAAATTTATTTTCAATTTAATACAGAGAAAGTAAAAGCGTACCTAGTTCGGCCATGCCAAATTTTTTTTATTTCCCACCAATAAAATGTCAACCTAAATAGAATAGTGAATATATTCCAACCTTTCCACTGATTAGGTTTTAACTTCACCCTTTCCTTTGACGTTTTTAGTAAGATTCTGGTCAAAATCGGGACTGGCCGGTCCCACCCGCTGTTCAGAAGGATCGTGTGGCCAAAATAAGGCTTTACCTTGCCGCGGTATAAACTCCGCCAAATCTTCGCGTTCTGTTACAAATTGTTCCATTGTCATTTCTTCATAGGGGACAAGACTGCGAAGACGTTTCAGTTCAGCCTCATAACATTGAATGCGGGAATTCGATTCTTCAATGTATTGACGAACTTCTTCTTTAACTTTTTCCGTTAGTTTTTCCAATTCCTCATAGTATTTGGAAAAATCATTTAACTCGTGTCTCATGTTAAAAGTGCAATCCAGCTCTTCATAGTCACATTGGAATTGCGAGACCATGTTGACATATTCCTGACGTACATTACTGCGATAATAGTCCCAATCTATGAAAGGCAATTTAGCTGGTAATTGATTGACTCTCCTGAGAATAAGTAGGGGAAATATTTGAATTAGGTTAAGGGATACTAGCAATTTAGAGCATCAATTACCTATGATATTCCAAGGTTTTGTCTCGAAATTTCTCAAATTGCTTCATTTGATTTTTGGGAACACGTTTTACCAGATCTGCTAAACTCACGGTTGATAACTTTTTGGCGGCCATAAGAAAGAAAATGAAAAAGGTGTAGAAAATATATATAAAAAAAAAACCCTTAAATATATCAGTTAATATGAGATTAGGGAAATGTTTACAATCTAAAATTTATTTTTAAATGTAAACTATTGAGATTTGACATTAAATGAGACACGCACATTAGGGTGAATTTGAAGTAATGGAAAATAAAATGACACCTCCCCATAACCTTAGTTTTTGAAAAGCCAAAACTTCCAGTTTTATTGTTGCGAAAATTAATGACTGGTGAACTGTAAGAGACAAAATCAGCTCATTGAATGTAGTGAAATAATGAACTAAATGGACTAGTGAAGGGATTAAACTAGTGAACTAACTAAACTAGTGAACCAACTGAGCTAGTGAGCTATCTGAACTAATAAACCAACTGAACTAATGAACCATCTGAAATAGTAAACTAACTGAACTAGCTGAACTAGTGAACTAACTGAACTAATGAACTATCTGAAATAGTAAACTAACTGAACTAGTAAACTAACTGAACTAGCTGAACTAGTGAACTAACTGAACTAGTGAACTAACTGAACTAGTGAACTAACTGAACTAGTGAACTAACTGAGCTACTGAACTAGTAAACAACTGAAATAATAACCTAACTGACCTAGTGACTTAACTGAACTAACAGAACTAGTGAACAAATTGAATTAACAGAATTAGTGAACTGGTGAAAATTTCAGTGAAATTTGCTCTAAGACAAAATTTCAGTGAAATTTTTTCTAAAAACATAATTTCAGTGAAATTTTCTCTAGAGACAAAATTTCAGTAAAATTTTCTCTTAAGACAACATTTCTGTGAAATTTTCCGTAAAGACAAAACTTCAGTGAATTTTTCGTTAAAGATAATTTTTTTAGGGAAAATTTCACTGAAATTTTGTCTTTACGGAAATTTTCACTGAAATTTTGTCTTTAGGGAAAATTTCATTGAAATTTTTTGATCTCTTTGAGTTTTGCAGATAAAAGTGTCCTTGATTTTTTTTTACCAAAAAACCCCAAAATACCCATTTCAGATAAGGATGGTTTCAAAATGGGCACTTGTTCTTTGGTCCAAAATTTGTTTTTGGAGTGTGTTTAGGGGACAAATGAAGTAAGAACCACTAAGGATGGCAAAAAGTCGGGCGAAGCCGACTATATAATACCCTACACCACCGAATCTACGTACTATCTTTAATATATGGAACCTATGTTAAAATCTAGTCAGACTTTAATTTTGCATGTCTCTTGAATAGAACCTTGTGAAATTTTCTTACGATAGGACTTAAATTGTGGCTACTATAGCTTTAAAAGGCCACATCGGATTAAAGATACATATGGGAGCTATATCTAAATCTGAACCGATTTTTATGATATCTTGCACTCGTATTGGTACGTCAAATAAAACATGTCATGCTGAATTTTGTAAAGATCAGAACAAAATTGTGGCGACTATGGCTTTCAAAGGTCATATCGGATGAACATATCGAATGCTTGCAGAAAAGTGTTCAGCGGTGGTTATCCCCTACCAATGCTGGCGACATTTGTGAGGTACTTTGCCATGTAAAAACTTCTCCCTTAAGAGGTGTCGTCCTGCGGCACACCGTTCGGACTCGGCTATAAAAAAGAGGTCTCTTGTCATTCAGCTTAAAATTGAATCGGACAGCACTCATTGATTTGTAAAAAGTTGGCCCCAGATCATGGGCAAATTTACATTTGCATCGGATGAACTATATATATATATATATGCCGCTATATCTAAATCTGATCCTATGTTTTTTCCAATCGATAGGTTTTATCGTGCGAAATGTTGTGACTATACGTCTTTTTGATTCACGCTGGTTAAGTCCTTAAACGGGCCAAATCAGATCATATTTAGATATAGCATCCATATAGACCGATCTGCCCATAAGGGTCTGAATCCCATAAAAGCTTTATTTATTGCCCGATTTCGGTAAAATTCGCAACAATGAATTGATCTGAGCCTCAAGATATCCGACCCTAATATGGTTCAGATCGGATTATATTTGGATATGGCTGTCAAAAAGACCTATATTTTGGTCTACAAAATTGAACAGCGACTAATATTTATTAGAGCACTCAATGGCCGTGCCATATTTGGGTGCTTAAGTTATCCAATTTTTAACGGATTGTGCCTTTTTACTTGTTTTCAATCTGTTGACTTCCAAACTGCATATTTTTTTTATTAGGACAGTCGTATCCTTTTAACGGCAAAGTTGTTGCTAATTTTGCCAAAGGGCAATATGAAAAGCCTGTCTTGTCAAAAATTCCAAAAAATGAGTTAACAAATAAGTGTTAAGTTCGGCCGGACCGCATTTTATATACCCTCCGCCATTGATCACATTTTTATAGTTTTTTGAATGACTTTTTCAAATAGAAAAACACCACTTCCGAAATTTCAGGCAAATCGAGGCTCAAAAAGCCAAACTGGGAGACTGGTTTAAGTGGCAGCTATATTAGTTTATATACTGATTTAGACCATACTTGGAACAGTTGTTGGAAGTCATACCAAAACCACATATGCAAAATTTCAACCATATTGGAAATGACTTGCGCCCTCTAGAAGCCCAAGAAGTCTAAACGGGATATCGATTTATGAGGCGGATATATCAGAATATGGACTGATTTAGCCCATACGTGACACAGTTGTTGGAAGTCAAAATAAAATTTCGGCCAAATAGGATAAGAATTGCGCCCTTTAGAAGCTCAAGAAGTCAAAACCCAAGATCGGTTTATATGACAGTTATATTCGGTTATAAACTGATTTGAGCCGTACTTAGCACAGTTGTTGGAAGTCATAGCAAACACATCATGCAAAATTTCAGCCTAATCGGATAGGAATTCCGTCCCCTAGAGGCTCAAGAAGATCGGAGATCGGTTTATATATAACAGGTTATGAACTGATTGATACCATACTTGGCACAGTTCTTGAAAGTCATACCAGGACACTTCGCGCAAAAGTTCAGCCAAATCGGTTAAAAAATCAAACTCAAAAATCATACTCCTTCGAAAGTAAGTGTGCTTTCGACAGACGGACGGATGGACATGGTTTGTCACGACAATCAAGAATATAAATACTTTATGTGGCCTTAGACGTATATTTCGAGGTGTTACAAACTGAATGACCATATTAGTATACTCCCATCCAATTGTGGAGGTTATAAAAATCGAAAATCCCCGAGACCATTCTTGTAGAGATTTTTGAGCATTATCTAAATAAAAGAATTTTGGAAATCAGACCACAAAACATGATTTGGCAGTCCGAACTAGTTTAGGAAATGCCGAGGTATCCAACATAAGGGGCTTGCTGGGCCTGGACTAACTTAAATCTCAAAACTTTGGTCATGATTTAACAAATATCTGAGGTCTAACCATTAAGAAATTCAAAGATATATCTATACCCGTTCTTAAACCGCAGATTTTTTAACTAGTTTTTTTTCGATTATATCCCACAGTGCTTCACCCCAAAACCACCCAAATAAGTTACGCCTACTGATTGGGACTAAAATGTCATTTTCGAGATTTTCTTAAAATTGTTTACAGATGGTGCCCCTGTTGAAAATTGGGTACTTAGGTTAGGTAGAAAAGAGGGTATGGATATTAGTCCACACCATGCCACTGTGGACAGTAATCATCTTGTTGTGCACTCTAAATATTAAAAAGTAAATTCGAGAAGGAACATCTAAGTCGGAAATTCCTTGCTGCTTACAAAATCTCTAATAGTTTTCAAAACCACGACGCTATTTTGGTTCATGTCTGATATTGTGTCGCACCTAAGTGCCGTTCTATGCTAGCCGAGTAAGCCGGGAAAGGATATAAGGATATAGAAAATGCTTCAACGCACAGTGGGATAGAACCGAAATTGGGTAGAGCTGAGGTATTAGCGAGATCTTGTGCCATATTCCGGGCGCCATTCTGCAGGCGACTTAATTTGTTCGACTAGGTATTTCAAAAGATTATTGGGGCTGCTAAATATTCGTTTGTGGTTCGATTTCCAAGATTTTTTCGTCGGCTCCCGGACAAGCTATGTTTATGAAATTTTGCACACTTTCTCGCACCTTAGCCCACTCGACCTCAAGTGTCATCTCAAGTATCCCCCTTACCCTGATTTCGTCTGATTTCGGGAGATATAGTAACCTAAAAACAAAATTTTTGAGGTGGTCCCCAGGGAGCCACCCCACCTCTAAAGCCCGATGAGTGAATATATTGACCAATAATGTAACCAGTGTGGGCATTTCGTTTTTTACTCTTAATACGGAAAGGAATCAATAAATTATTAGTATTAGAGATTGAAAGAAGGTACAGGGGAGGGGGCATGGTTCAGATATGAAAATTTGAGCCCCACAATCAGTGGGAACCGCATGCCCCCAAAAAAAACCTCAATTGGAAATGTAAGTTAATTAGGGTAATCAAATGAAATATTTGTGACAGTCCCGTACGAATCTAGATAAAACACGAGAAGGTTAGGTATGACTAACTTAGACAATTTTTAGTCAATTGTGATACCAAAGTAGCGATAGACAAAGGCCCTGGTGGGTATCGAACCTCGCACTGGCAATCCGAGCACCTGCTTTAAAATACCGTATTAGGTATACCTTTGAAAAAACCACAATATATGGGTGTTATATCAAAATCTGAACCGATATAAACAAAATTTAAAATGTCAACAAACAAAAGAGAATGATATGTGCCAATTTTCATTACTCGAAATCCGATTGTACCGACATAGCTAGGTTAGTTTTTTTCTAAGGCTAAATTTTATATTTTTTTGTTTTGGAGCTACAATGAAATCGGGCCTCCCATTGAATTGGGGGGGCCATTAAATCCTGACTATGTGCCTGATGGGAGCTATATTTAAATCTGAACCGATTTCGACCAAAATCCGTACACATTTGAAAAGTCTTAGAAGAAGACATTGTGAACATTTTTGAAAATATCGGTAGACAACTGGGCTGACAAAGGCTCTAAAACTGAAAATCAGGTGATTCCTATTTATATGGGAGCTATATTTAAATCTAAGCCGATTTCGTGGGATTTAGTTAACCAATGACTACATTGATGCAATATAAGTTCAAGTCAGCCACAAGTATGTGGAAGCTATACCCAAATCTGAAAAGGTTTTTACCAATTTCAGTGGGGCAAAATTAAAAAAAATCGGATCTGTAATTGTACAGAAAATAAAGACAGACTGGTGGACGGACAGACGGACAAACAGTCCGACAGACAGAAGGGCCGGCATGGCTGAATCGAATCACAAAGTGATACTGAGTCGATGTCACTAAGCGGCATGCCGTTCAGACTCGGCATTAAAACGAGTCTCCATATCATTGAGCCAAAACTTGAATGGGACTGTACGATTTGATGTGAGAGAAGTATGTGGTGTTAATAGAATGCTAATGGGAAAATATGCATGTGTTGCTAATAGACCGATCTCTCAATTTTAGGTCTTGGCTGTATAACCTAAGACCAAAAAAACACAAAACCAAGTGGCTTTGTGATTTTTTTATGTTGAAATCAGGTGCTGCTATCTACCATGTTTTTGCCGCGGCGAAATCTGTTAGCCTCAACCCATTATCGGATGTTAGCTCGTGGAGGCTTAATTTTCTGACTGTTGGACCAAAGATCCATCTTCTATCCATCCTTCCCCATCTTCTCATCAAATTCTCACAGAACGATTTTAATATCATGGGCGGGGCTGCGGTCGTATTCTCTCGCTCGTGGAAAATATGCTTGATTTGCTCGTCCTTGTCTTCCGTCGAGGCATGGGCATAAATAGGGATGATGTTTAAAAATTTGGTTTTTATGTGGATTGTAGCAAGCCTTTCATCCACCCAGGTGTTTCAGTCTTCGACTAGCCACAAATCCACAGCCAAATTTATGCCTTGTGTCATGGCAGCCATAGTGTAGTTCGTCACCATTTGATGATGATGGTCCTTTTTTCGATTGCAAGTGTCGTCAACGTTAGGGGAGTCCGATCTTACTATTCTTTTGTTTCTCAAAGTGATATATTGGGTTGCCCAAAAAGTAATTGCGAATTTTTTAAATGAAAGTGAATGCATTTTTAATAAAACTTAGAACGAACTTTAATCAAATATACTTTTTTTACACTTTTTTTTCTAAAGCAAGCTAAAAGTAACAGCTGATAACTGACAGAAGAATGAATGCAAATACAGAGTCACAAGCTGTGAAAAAATTTGTCAACTCCGACTATATGAAAAATCTGCAATTACTTTTTGGGCAACCCAATAGTCATAGTTTTCTGGTGACATGTTGCTGGCCCAGCGCCCCAACCGCATGGGTTTTGTGGGATCGCACATGTATTCCTCAATGTCACAAGCCGTTTGCTTCAAGATCCGACCCTCGCCTCCAGCCACCCCAAACCTGGGAACAGACGCTGATGTTGGCCATTGGTTATTTAACTCGCCTTGTCATCTCTAGTATCATTGGCACTCAGTATTTAATTAAGAGCCAGTGCCACCTGACCCCTCACTGAGACTCTCCTCTCGAAATCGCTGACTGCCAGCGGCCGCATTTGCAGTTACTCCACATAAAAAAGAAGCTTTCCACCATCCGCAACCTGTGGACGTGGCCGGTATCTTTCAGCCAAGTTTCCTGTAATAGCGATGGACACAAGGCAAGTCGGGTGCTTATAATTATCCCATGTCGGCCGGGTTATGAACTAGTATAGTAGCTCCCATTTAAACCGATTGCCTGTTTTGACTTTCTATTCGCCCAAAAGCCGCTAGCCATGGGAAGTATTGTCCAAATCAGTTTATTATCTGATATATCTTCCATATAAACCCATCTCCCGATTTGACTTCTACTGCTTTTAGAAGCTTAAACTGTTGCCTTGTTTGGCAGAAATTTGGTACCTAAAGTAAAATTATGCCCCTCAACTAAATTTGTTTATGTAAAATTTTAGTCAACTCCATCGTGGCCGCCCGGCCGAATTTTACACGTTTTTACTTGTTTTAATTATATCAGCTTATGTACCACTCCGAACCTTAAAGTCTATTTTCTTTTTTTTTCTAGAGCTAAAGTCAATGGCATCTCTTGCTGCTTGTTTACAATGTCCTTGTCAATGATGATGACGATGATGTTCAGTGGTGGGTGGATGAATGTGTAGCCGGTGTGTCATTGCTTTGTTAGCTTCCTACCTTGGCCAAATGTCTGTCATATCGACACATCAAAATGATTAAAACACACTACCAGACAAAAAGACAATAAGAAGGGTTGGAATTCCCCATTCGTCACAGGTAATCGTAACAAATCACACTTTCTCTACCATCCCCTGTTTCGTAAACAAAATATTGCTGCAAACCATGCCACCAGGCGACAACATGGAATTGAAACTGAGACAGAAATGGCACATGCGCTCTTCGACAGGGCAAAAGGTAAACAAACAGCTGTCAAATTCCAAACTGAAAAAAACATAGCAGTTAAAAGGGTGGTTTAGCAAGACTATGCCTGCACCCTTAAAAAGGCCGCAGAGATTTTGACAGTGTGTGCAAAACAAAGCAGCAGCAAGAGAGCAACTGGGCCGCAGTTGTTTGAAAAACTCTCTGTTGTTGCTGTGTGGGGAGATAGAGAGAGAGAAAGAGAGAGAATAAAGGAAAGACACACCAAAGACAACTGTCAAAAATCCAAAAGTGTTTGTAACTATTTTTGACATAAAAATATCTTTTCCTTAAAATTTATTAAAAACTATAGTGAAATTATAGCAAAAATCATTGGAAATGTGTAATTAAACGTACTACGAGTTTCGGTTTATGCTAAATAAAGTGGCTTGGGCAGAAGCTATTGAAATTTTGTCGGGTTTTTCGCGAGTGTTTATATTGTGTTTATGGTGTAGGCAAAAATTCCTGGTATTGCCAATCCCTTTCTTTTGTGATTGTTTATGCAAATTTGAATGTGTGATTTCTTTAAAAAATAAGAAACAAATTTCCAAAGTTTTGTCTATTGCAAGTAAACTTAATTTTGTGAACAATTCCATGCAGCAGCCTTAAGCAAACGACAGTGTAAGTGTCCCCTTATTGGTGCCATTCATTGGTGGCCTTATCGTTATGTATGTCTTTTGTTGTTTCTTTTTTATTGACCCTTCTCAGTAAAATGTATAACAATGTGTGTACATTTTGGTACATAAGAGAATTTGTGATTTTTTTACCATAGAACTCGGATAAAATGATTTAAAAACATAAATGAATAAAAGTTTAAGCAAAGGGAATATTATTATGAATAACCTTCAGTTGTTCCATTTTGTTTGGAATTATTTAAAACATAATTTCCATTTATTCTGTGCGCTTTAAACTGTGTCAAAGGGGTGGGATGCATAAAATTAGCCAAATTAGGAACACCGCAAGTATAAGGAAACATCATATTACTGCTTAAAACTGATGAAGACATTGTGGCCCATTAAAATATGTGAAGCAAGTGAAAACATGCTGAATTCGGTCGGGCTGAAACTTGGGTACCCACAACCATGGATTCCCAAAAAAGTTCAGGAATATTAACACAGTTTATACCTGAATTAGTTCGAAGACGTCAAATCGGGTAATGATTTACTCTTCAAGAAGTTATGTGAAGGAATCGACTTTTATGGGTGTATCCTACTTAAAAGTTTCATTTAAATCGCAGAAAAAATTGAGGCGTATAGAGACTCAAGATTTAGGATCGGATTATATAGGTGTTAATATGATTATTGGAAGGCATAAAAGTAATTCACATACTTTAATACAGCCAAATCGGACAATGATTAAGTCTTCGCAGTGCTCAAATAGTCAAATCCGGGGATCGCTTCATAAGAGGGCTATACCTATTTATGGTCCTATCTGGGCGAGATTTTATTTGGATATTGAAAGCCATTAACGTACATCGCATACCAAATTTCAGCCAAATCGAACAATGATAGAGTCTTCTAGGGGCTGAAGAAGTCACATCTGGGAAATCTTCTTATATATAAAAATCAATTTGTGTTTGTTTGTGTGTTCCGTATAGATTCAAAAACGGCTGAACCGATTACCTTGAAATTTTCACAGATTGTGGTCCGGAAGGAAATATAGGCTATATAATTTTTTGATATCGGGAGTGGGGCGGACCCTTCCCCTTACCGCAAAAGTTCTACCCAAAAATAAAAGTGAACCGATCGGGACAATATGGGATTCAAATGACAGGTATTCAAGAGTAGAGTACGTGTTTCATAACAAAAGTGGGGTCCAAGTACCTGGGGGGAGAAGTATGCGGGAGTAGATAACGAATCTGGTATAAAAATTCATGTCGAAGTATAGGGGGTCACCCCACCCCCACAAAAACGGCCAAAATGGGCACATTAGCCAATCACAGTTATATGGGACTCGGTTTGTTTGTTACATATAGACTAAGAAACGGCAGAACCGATTTTCTCGAAATTCTCCCATATTATGTAGGTTGGTGTGGAAAGAAACATAGGTTTTTACGGTATCGAAAAGGGGACGGGCCCTCCCCTCCTTATGCCAAAAACCAAAGTGGACCAATCGGGACAATATAGGTAGCAAATTAAAGGTATTGGAGAGTAGAATACGAATATGGTATTAAATTTGAGTCTAATTGAGTCTAAGTACCCGTCGGGCCGCCCCAAGCCCAAAACTCCCCCAAACACACATATTGGACGTTCATTTCAATATGGGGCTCAACGGAAAGGTATTCGGGAGTAGATTTCGAATCTGGCATACAAAATCAGATCGAAGTATAGGGGGTCACCCCGCCCTTCAAAAACGCCATTAGACCCATTATGACTATATGAAACTTGGCTGAACCGATTTTCTTAAAATTTTCATAGATTATGTATGTTTGTCTGGAAGGAAACATAGGCTATACAATTTTTAGATATCGGGTGGTGAAGGACCCTCCCCCTTACCCCAAAAAGGCCACCCATACCCAAAAGTGGTCCGATGGGCACAATAAGGGTATCAAATGAAAGGTATTGGAGACCAGATAATGAATGTGGTATTAAAAGCTGGGTCCATTTGGCAACGTATCCTAAAGATACATCAAATCGGTTATTTGACCCATTACGACAACATGGGACTCAAATGAAAGGTATTTGAGAGTAGAAAACGAATTTGATATCCAGTTTTGGAGCCAAGTGATTTGGGGTACGCCCTAAAGCATCCCCTAAGCTGAACTTCATTTCCTTTGGGAATAAAGAACGAATTTGATATCTATTTTCAATGCAAAGTGACGATGGCCGTCCAAGCTCCAAAACACCCTCCAAACGGTTCAAATTTACCGGCCATGCTAATATGGGCCTCAAATAAAAGGGATCTGGAAGTGCTGCAGGAATTTGATATCCATATTTGAGTCAAAATGTCTGAGGTGCCATCCCTATCCTAATTAGAAAGGAAGAACATTACCACCAGGAACCGAGCAGGGGCAAATTCTTACACATCAATGATTGCTTTCCGATTAAAGTTTAAACTCAATGATAAAGGACATTGTTTAGTCCGAACGGCGTCCCTCAGTGCGACATATCTTTGGAGAAAATGTTTTAAATGACCATGCATGGCATGGTTAAGAGTTAGGAGGCGCAGCGGAGCGGGCCTTTTTTACGAGTTATAGGAAATTTTTTCAAAAGAGGCACATAAAATTCAGAAATCATCTGTGAAGAAGAACGGTCCAATGATGCCGCCAGCCCATAAACCGCACCAAACTGTGATTTTTTTATTCCGGATGCATTGATAATGCTTCTGGCTGATCTTCATTCCAAAATCAACAGTTCTGGCTTTTTATATACCCGTTGAGACAAAAAAGGGCTTAGTTGCTGAATGGAAGAAGGGCGCGATGAACTTTCTTAAAAGAGCACGCATTTTGATAATAAAATTCAATAATTTGCAAGCGTTGTTCGTTTGTAAGACGATTTATGGTTAAATTATGGACCAAACTGAAGATGCTTGACAGTGAAAAAAAAAACACGAAACGCGCGTGAGGATGCCTATACCATTTATGGATCTATCTGGGCGAGATTTGGTGTGGGTATTGCAAAGCATAAACGTAAAATACCTAAATTTTAGCCAAATCAGACAAGAATTGAGGTTATATGAATCAACTTTGGCAAGAGATGTGGAAAGTAAGGAAAGCAATTAAAGAGATTGCAAGCAGCACCGAATTCCTTGTTTAAATTTTTTTCGAGCTTACTTTTTTGTTTTTAAAGCGCACAACAAGCCTATAACTGGCTTGAGTGTATGTCCATAGTGGCATGGGACGCTTTAGTATCCGTACCCTCTTTTCAACCTAACCCAGCTGAAATTTGGCATAAAGACATGTGTTTTGACTTCCAATAACTGTGCCAAGTATGATCTAATTTGGTCTATGAACTGATATAGCCTCCATATAAGTCCATCCCCGGATTTGACTTCTTAAAACTCTAGAAACCTTAATTTCCATCCGATCTTGCAGAACTTGGCTCACAGACTTTCGTTGTACCCTCCAACATCCGTGCCAAGTATGATCCTAATCGATCTTTAAACTGATATAGCCCCCATATAGCAAACCCAAGAAACCTAAATTTTTACCTAAATTGGATAAAATTAGGCACATTTGCCAAGTACGATCCACAGAGATATCCCAGGGAGCTGGCGAGACAAGGAACTACCCCACATACTGCAGCGAAACTGCAATCAGTGGATATGTCTTTAGAGACATGTAAGCTAAGTTTTCGGGACCATGTCCGCAGGACAACGAATGATAGATGGTCACAAAGGGGGGGCTGTGAGCATTCCAAAACCATATGTCCTTATCTAGCCTTGAAGAGGTCTACTGCTTTGCTGTCATTGGCTAGAACGGACGTCTCAGTCATTGTGTCCGGAAAACATGCTGACAGACTGAAGGTTGTCCGCATCGACTTTTGCAGAAGCTGTGAGGACGTTAAAGAAGAAGAGATCATAGAATACCTTCTGTGTCTGTGTCCCGCTCTAACAGTCAGAAGGAGTTTCATTTTAGGTTTTCATTTCTTTGAGAACCTGTATGATTTAGCGGATGTGAACATTCGCAAGTTATTGAGCTTCTTAAAGCGATCTGGATTGTTAAACGGTAGGAACTAGAAGGCATCTTCCTTCTTCTGTTCCTGTGGTATCACAATGGACGAAAACGTCTAAGTTAGTCTGATGGCAGACTGCCACTTAAACCTTACCTAACCTAACCTATGATCCGAATCGGCCTATAAATAGATAAAGCCCCCCTGTAAACCGATCCCTGGATTTGACTTCTTGAACCCCTATTAGCCTCAATCAATACCCGATTTATTCAAATACAATGTGGGTTAATGAATTTGTAGAGGAATCCAAGGTGGTGGCTACCCAAGAATTCGCACTAGGATTCAAATTTAGCACGTTTTTACTACTATAGTGTAATTTTCGTCTATCTGGAGGGGGGTTTTGTCTGCCACCGATTGCTTAACTCAAAGAATCATCTGTTAGCCAATATTATCCTTAATTTTACTCACCACCGAAGGATGAGGTTATCTTCATTTTGTCATTCCGTTTGCAATGTTGCGACTATCCATTGCCCACCATTTAAGGTATATATATTCCTGATCGTTGTAAAAATCAAAGACGATTTAGCCATATCCGACCGTTTGTTAGTCCTTCCATATGTCCGTCTGTCTGCCCATCCGTCTGTCTGTTGAAATCACGCTACAGTCTTTAAAATAAAGATATTGAGCTGAAGGCAGGTTAAGTTCGAAAATTGGCTATATTGGCCTATATCTTAATATTGCCCCCATACATACCGGTTGAACCTACAAACCGACTTCACTGAAATTTAGCACAAAAAGTAGTTTGAGGACCCTCAAAGTTCGTATCAGTATGATGAAGATCAGGCTATATTTGGATGTAGCTACCTTATGTACCGAACTCCAGAATGAAGTTCTTGGACCCTTGAAGGGTTAATTATTAACAGATTTCGCTTAAATTTGGCACAGTGAACTGCGGTAGGCTTTTCGACATCCGTGTTCAATATGGCCCAGATCGATTCATATTTGGATATTGCTGCCACATAGACCGTTCTCCCGATTTAAGGTCTTGGACCCATAAATGGCACATTTATTGTAGGATTTTGCTGAAATTTGGCACAGTGAGATATGTTGGCTTTTCGACATCCGTGCCCTATGTGGTTCAAATCGGTCTATATTTGGATATAGCTACCATAAAGGCCAATATTATATTTTACAATGAATTGTATTAGACCCCTCGACGTCCGTGCCGAATGTGGTCCAAATGATGCAAATGCAAATTTGCCCATAAATATTCCATTAAGGGGAAAACTTCACACATATCAATGACTGCTGTCCGATTCAAGTTTAACCCCAATGATAAGTGGCCTCCTTTTAATAGCCGAGTCCGAACGGCATGCGGCAGTTCGACACCTCATTGGAGAGAAGTTTTACATGGCATAGTCCCTCACAAGTGTTGCCAGCATCGCCGCTGAAAATTTTTTCTGATGGTCTCGCCAGGATTTGAACCCACGCTTTCAGCGCCATAGGCGCATAGATACTTTTTTTGCTGCACGTAGGTTAAATTCGAGCCAAATTGGAGTATATTTGGATATAGCTGCGATATAGACCGATCTTCCGATTAAAAGTCCATAAAAGTTTTATTTATTACCCGATATCCGACGGATTTATTGCCTGATTTAGCTGAAACTATTTTTTGTATAAGGGTTCTCGGCACCTGAATGAAATATAATCCAGGTAATGAAGTTATAATAATATTGAATTATGGTGGTTGGTTGGTTGGCCGTGCCGAACTTATATGCTCTGGCGTACAGAACTTTGCGAGAGTTAACACCATCCCCTTTGTCTTAACTTCATTTATTGCCTGATACACTTTCACTGATACTCTTTCGACATTTTTAAAGGTTGCAATTGCTTCTTCCAGTTACCGACTCATAATATCTAGTAATCGAACTTTAAAGTTTAACTTCATGTGATCTCTTGTGAGCACGAGGGCTGTTATATTAATTTCTGGCCTAGTAATGAAAATGCACATTTTTATCATTAACAAGTAAAAGCGTGCTAGGATCGGCAAGCCGATTCTTGGGAACCCAACACCATGGATTCTGCTTAAATTTATACAAACTAAATTTCTTCAAACTTCTGTCAAACCAGCAAAAAAATTAAAATTTATACGAACCAAACGAGGATAATCGAGAGAGTGGTTTTTATGGGATCTATATCAGGTTATAGACTGACTTGGACCGTATTTGACACAGTTGTTGTAAGTTGTAACGGAACACCGCATGCAAAATTTCAGCCAAATTGGACAAAAATTGCGGCTTGTAAGGACTCAAGAAGTAAAATCGGGAGATCGGTTTATATGGGGGCTATATCAGGTTATAGACCGATTCAGGCCGTACATGGCACAGTTGTTGAACGTCATATCAGACCATCGCATGCAAAATTGCAGCCAAGTCGGACAAAAATTGCGGCTTGTAAGGGCTCAAAATTTCAAATCTGGATATGGGTTTATATGGAAGCTGTATCAGGTTATAGACTGATTTTAACCTTAGGTGGCATAGTTTTTGGAAATCATAACAGAACACCACACGTGAAATTTCAACTAAATTGGACAAAACCTGCGGCTTGTAAGGGCTCAAGAGGTCAAATTGGGAGATCGGTTTATATGGGAGCTATATCAGGTTATAGACTGATTTGGACCGTACTTGGCACAGTTTTTGGAAGTTATATCGGAACACCACATGCAAAATTTCAGCTAAATCAGATAAAAATTGCGGCTTCCAGGGAGATCGGTTTATATGGGAGCTGGGGAATATCCAAATCTGAACCGATATGGCCCATTTGCAATCCCCATCAATATTAAGTTTCTACATCGGTATTAAGTTCCTGTGCAAAATTTCAAGCGGCTAGCTTTACGCGTTCGACTGCTATGGTGAGGCACGTCCAAAACAAGGTTATTAAATGATTCAACAGCAAAAAGGCTGAGTGATTATAAAACTGTGCGATGTTTAACCAGAAAAACCTTTTACACAAGGTGTTCATGCAATATCGAATGTATGCTGGTGAACGAAATGCCCAAGGATGCCTCAAGGTATCTCACATATCGATCTTGCATTATAACTTCATACTCGGCATCATTGATTTCTGGTTCAACGGCCGTTTTTGAGCGACCTTAATTGCGACTTTGAGCGAACGTCGGGCACTATAGAATTCATTAAACCACTTTTAACAGTGCAATAGGATGGTGCTTTATCGCCATTAAATGATTTATGTTCATCAATGACCACTTGTCGTGATAATCCACGCCGAAAGTTACAAAAAATGGAATCAGGGTCATGTTCACGAGCCAATTCTATTTTTCCATTAATTTTTTCAAGTCACTCTAAACAATACAAACTATGGTCGTACGTCAAAACGTTCTTAGTATGATTTTGCTAGAAAATGTCAAACTTTCCAACGGAAACGCCAAATTTTACCTGTCAACTCTTAGTGTCGCAAAGCCCAGAAACTTAGTGTGTCATGCCCATGATATTTTCCAGCAGCAGCGATAAGTTCGCTGTATGGAACTTCGTTTGGTATTGAACGGTTCGAAGAGGTAACTGAGGAACGTGAGCGCCATCAAGCAAAGTCGTATCAATATTGCAGGGATGCCAAATAAGACATGGCTTGGAAAACCTTTAAGCGCATAGAGCTGTCGAAAGTGGCTTTACAGTCGACGAAAAGATGGTAGATGTTGATTTGTCCTTCTCGGGTCTTTTCCAGAATTTGGGATAGTGTAAATATCCGGTCTATGGTGGTTTTTCCGGGTCTAAAGTCGCATTGATAGAGCCCATTTATCTCATGGAGTTTAGGTTTTAATTTTTCACACAATACGCTCGGGAGTATCTTGTATGCGATGGGAAGTTGGAACAAATTTGTTTTATAATTGGAACATATTGTCTTGTCTCCTTTCTTGTGTACGGGACATACATAGTATGCAGAGTTTCCAATTCTCGGTTATGTTTCCATTTAGCCAGATTGCGCAGACAAGCTGATGCATACACCTTATAAGCGCATTGCCTCAGGTCTTAAATAGATCAGCGGGTAGCCCGTCGGTTCCAGCTGCCTTGTTGTTCTTCAGTCGGGTCAAGCTATTCGGACCTCATTCTGACTAGGAGGTAAACATTCTATACCATCATCGGGGATTGGTTCTGCGGTATCGTCTTCGCCACCATCGTCGGACACTAGCAGTTGGGTAAAATGTTCTTTCCATATCCTCAGCATGCTATCTGTATCAGTTACCAGATTTCCTTTTTTGTCTCTGCAGGAGGATGTGCCTGTACCTGAACATCTCGATTCGTTCGCACTCTTGACTTTCCATTTCCTTCTTCTTCATGCGGAAGAGACTTTTCTCCTCTCTGCTTTTCTTCCGAGACCTCTCGGACCTATCTTTAGGCAGACATAGGGTCCAATAGCATAGATAACACAGAGCCCAAAAATAGGGTGCTGCAAGTGAAAAGAAGTCTTACGCGATGGTTCACAAGTGCTATAAAGCTCATTGGGCGTTCTGACCGTTAGTATGGCGGTCACAACGCCCAAAAAATTTAACTTAAGGTGGGATGTAATAACCAAATAACTTTTTGCGCGTTGTGTCCCCTGGGCTTAATGACCGGCCACCCCCTGGGGCATTGCTACTGACTGTAGAGATGCCTTGTATACTGCATTCCTTTTAGATACTACTGGTAGTACCATGGGTTCCTTAGGGCAGGTTTTTGGTACCCAAGTACCGATGTTGCGGCTCTGAGTGGGCAATGATTTGCCATTGCGCTGCTGTACTTTCGGGACAGGGAGTGTTTTCTTCAAGAAATTTCGTCTGCCGAGTAGAGTATAACTTTGCCCCTTGTTGTGTTTGCAGATTTCCGTCGCTCAGCTTCCCTGGTGTGTCAGACCGTGAGATTCTCGCCACACTAAGACGAGTGAGAACCTTTGCTGCAACAGGATAATGATCCGAATCGATTTGTGCCCCTCGGATCTATCGTACATTTAACACACTGGTTGAATGCCTTCCATCTATCACAACTTGATCTATTTGGTTGATTGTATTCTGATCGGATGACAGCCATGTGGACATGAATCTTTCGATGTTGGAATCTGGTGCTGTTAACTACCATAGTCTTTGCTATGGCTAAGTCTTTTAGCCTCAATCTATTGGTTGCCCAAAAAGTAATTGCGGATTTTTCATATAGTCGGCGTTGACAAATTTTTTCACAGCTTGTGACTCTGTAATTGCATTCTTTCTACTGTCAGTTATCAGCTGTTACTTTTAGCTTGCTTTAGAAAATAAGTGTAAAAAAAGTATATTTGATTAAAGTTCATTCTAAGTTTTATTAAAAATGCATTTACTTTCTTTTAAAACATCCGCAATTACTTTTTGGGCAACCCAATACTTTGAAAAGTTTGTTGGGGCCCATTATGTTGACTTAATGGGCCGGAATCCATTTTCAATCTGCTTGGTTTTTTCAAAGCAATTTTCTCCAATTTATGGTCTAATAATACGACGCCCCAACTCCTCTTTTAAGTGAAGATGTGGCATTTTATTTTTGACATTTTAGCAAACTACCTTTAAAGAATGTTGAAGATAGCTGACCAGGTAACACCGCTGGCAGATAAGCCTTGATCTTACCAAGTTACAATCAATTGGAACCGTTGCTTGGTTTCCAACATCCTCAAGTTCATCTTCAAATTTGATGACTAAAATTTCAATTGACTACTCACACTTTCCTCTAATCATATTTAAACATTTCTCTCCAACTCCTCATGTTTGCATGTTTTTTTTTTCTTCTAAATTTAAACTACAATACATCGTAAACTCGATGGTATTTATATTGGAAAATAAATTACATTAAAATTCTGTACCATTATTTGTTTCACTTAAAAATTTGTGTTCAGTTTTTCTCAATTTTTCACCTCCTCCCAGATGGATGTGATGCCCTCGGAGAGTTTCACAGTATTTGGATAACAGGTCTGCTAGGACTAACCAGGAGTAGGAACACTTACTAGTATTTGCCATGTTTTATTCAATATGTGTTTAAATGTAAAATCCATTCTGCTGATATTGATGCCTTCGATGGCAGGAAGTACAGGGAAATTACAAATGGACGAATACAGAACAGTGTTGCCAGACTTAATTAATAATTATAATCACTACTGTGGTATAGGGTATTGAAATTTTATTGATTTGTTTGTTATACACAAAAGAAGAAATGATAGAATATACCGATTGACACAAAACTACTTCCAAATTAGAGCTGGCAAACTATCGATAATTGCAACATTCGATATTTTCGATAGTTTTAATAATAAATATCGATATTATCGCTAATTTCCTATCACCCATATCTCAAACGAAAATGAGAAGTAAAAATCTGGAAATATATTTATATAGAAGCTGTTAAGAAATCTCTATATTTGCTTCTAAAGCCACAGATTAAAAAAAAAAGAGAATTAACCAAATCACTAAAGTTTAGTCGAGAAACACTTTATTCATTTGGCTGTAAAAGATAAGTTTACAAGATTAGCTTGAAATGGAATACTTCACGTGTTGCTTGCTTGGCTGTCCAAAAAAAGAAGAAAGATTTTGCTAAAACTTCTAATCAGGCAACCTATAAACCTTTGAGCTGGCATTATGTACAAAAGCAGCATATTCAAGTATATAACAATCGTATGTTCATACAAGTTCGATGCATTTATATACTCAAACCTTTATATATTCATAAACGCACAAAATTACATAAATTTGTACATACAAGCTAAGTGACAATAATCCAACGTTTGTATGTAAAAATGTGTATGGTGTCACTGATCTGCCTGTTGGATATTCTTGCTTCCCAAATGGGCCTAATTTTGCATTCGAAGGTAGCCGATTAATATTTACAGCAGAGGGGGGTGGCGCACAAGTATAATAAGCAGCAAACAATAGTTAAGAAGCAAAGGGGGAAGTAAAGATGTTCAGGCAGATCAGTGAGTAATTAACATTTTGTTAGAAATAGTTATACTGCGCATAATTTTAATAAATATAAGTGGGAAGTATCTAAAAATGACAATTGACGATGAGCAGAATATAGCTTAACTATGTTAGTAAAATTTTATGGCAATGAATTAAATTAAAATAAAATATGAATGATAATATGACTTGTGTTGGAGTTAATGGATATTTTCGCCAACATTCTCCCCCCAAAGGACGAATGTGCTTTAATCGGTTGATAGGATGGCCTATAGTTGGGAGAACTTTAGTCGAGGTTGAACCTCCGCTATGCTCCGACTCACAGCGATTGCAGTAGGCTCCATCCTTGGTTTGAGTCCATAATAATTAATCGAACAGTGAAGTTTATAAAGATGATTGGAAATATAGATGAGTTGGGTTATTTGTTATGAAGTTTATGGTTGTGTTAAAGGTTCGTTATCTGGAAGTAGAGAAATTTTATTAACTGGTCTTTTGATAATTTTGTTCTTTATTAGAACGGATACCACCCTTGTTTTTCCATCAGGTCCTGGATGTGTATCCTTAATGCGACCCAAATTCCATTGACCTGGTCCGCAACGTTCATCCGCTATCAGCACCAAATCGCCAACTTTAGGATCTATCTTACTTTTCAACCATTTCGGGCGTGACTGTAGACGGTTTAAATATTCGTGGTGCCATCTCTTCCAGAAATGTTGCTTTAGCCTTTCAACATTCTTCCAACGAGTAAGTAGATTGGGGTTGCAGTCCAATAGAGATTCCTCTGGCAGGCTTGTCGTTGGCTCGCCTACCAAAAAATGTGCAGGAGTGAGCGCATCGAAATTCGATGTATCAGATGTCAAGGGGCAGAGGGGGCGTGAGTTTAAACAACTCTCTACTTGACATAAAAGGGTTGTTAACTCCTCAAAGGTAAGGTTTCGATCATTTGCAATCCTCTTAAGATGGTATTTAACAGATTTCACGCCAGCCTCCCACAGGCCACCGAAATTGGGGGAGGCTGGTGGGATAAAGTGCCATGTAGTGGAGTTAATGCTCAAGTAATGACGAAGTTCCTCAGGCAATGACTTCCGACCTCGATTACATAGAACCTGTAGCTCTTTCGAAGCCCCAACAAAATTTGTGCCACAGTCAGAGTATAAATCCGTACATGTGCCCCGTCGAGAAATGAAACGCCTAAATGCGGCCAGAAATGCATTTGTGGTAAGGTCGGATACAGCTTCAAGATGAACGGCCTTAGTCACCATACAAATAAAAAGGCATATATAACCCTTAGACACGGAAGAAGATCGCAAATTCGAGTTCCTGATGGGTATGGGTCCCGCATAGTCGACTCCGCTGTGCTTAAATGGCCTTGTCATAGTCAATCGCACACGCGGCAAATTGCCCATAACCTGTTGAACAGTCTTAGCGGAGTATCTGAAGCAACGCATGCAATTATGTATAACGCGTTTAGCAAGTTGATTGCCTGAAACAATCCAAAACTTCCTATTCACAAAAGACATGGTCAGTGTGACACCACCGTGTAGAGTCCGCTCATGAGCATCGCTAACAATAAAATACGATAGGGGGCTAGATTTGGCCAAAATCATGGGATGTTTCATGTCGTATGGAAAATTCGAATTTTGAAGTCGGCCACCAACGCGAATAATACCTTCTTCATCGACAAAGGGCATCAGTTTCAAAATGGAGCCACTCTTCATGGGCTTTGAATTCAAAAGTTGCAAAAGTTCATTGGGGAATTCAATCCCCTGGCAAATTCTAACTAGTGATCTCATAGCCCCATTGGTCTCCCCCAGTGACAGGGGACCAGTGACCTTCATGCCGGGATTCCTGCAGTTATTTGCAAATCGAAAACACAAAGACGTCACCCTCAACAACAATCGCAATTTCGAAAATCTAGAGAATATCTCCGGGTACACCTTATCAATAGTCACATTTGACGAAATCTTTGCACTCCTTTCCTCCTCTGAGGTCACCAAATTTGGGAGATTTACGGGCCATGACGATCGTGACTCATAAAGAAATTGAGGTCCATACCACCACGAATGGTGGTTAACTAATTCCTCAGGAAGTATGCCTCTGGAGGCACAGTCCGCTGGATTCAGGGAGGAGGGAACGTATCTCCATTGCACAGGGTTGCTCATACGCTGAATGTCGGCAACACGATTCGCCACATAGACATTCCAATTCGACGGAGGCTTCCGAATCCAGCTGAGAACGGTGGAGCTGTCACTCCAGAAGAACATATCCCGCACATGTAAATCGACAAGTGATTCCCTAACCCTCTCTGCCAAATTCACGCCAAGTGTGGCAGCGCACAATTCCAACCTGGGTATAGAAATGGTCTTAATGGGAGAAATCTTGGACTTAGCCTGAAGCATGTTGACAAATAAGCCAGTGGGAGTAGCAATCCGTGCATATACCACTGCCGCATACGCAGTGGTAGATGCATCACAAAAACAATGAAGCTCAGTCTGACAGTCCTGAGACCACTGAATCCATCGTGGAATTGCCAGTTTAGACAACTCCGAGAGAGAAGTCCTGTACTTCAACCACTGTGCCTCAATATCATGTGGAACTTTATCATCCCAGTCCACTCCGTGCTCCCAGAGCTGTTTAAAAAGTGACTTTGCCCTGACAGTCGAAGGCGTAAGCCATCCCAAAGGATCGTAGAGTCTCGCGGATTCCGAAAGAATCGACCGTTTGGATACAAGTGGATTTCCATCAAGGTTTACCCTAAACGAAAACGAATCAGCGCTAGTATCCCACTGAATACCCAGGGTCCTAACGACATGACCGCGGTCAAAGTCCAAAGTGGCATTAGTCTCCCTGTCCCCCTCTGGTATCTGCGAGAGCAATTCCTTAGAATTTGTTATCCATTTCCGAAGGTTACAACCTCCTTTTCTCAGAAGGGAAGATAAGTCTTTGTACAGCGGGATTGCGTCCTCCAAAGAATCTGCGCCAGAAATAACATCGTCGACATATGAGTCCTCAACCAATACTCTAGCAGCCTCCGGATAACGTGACTCAAAGTCCTCGGCGAGTTTTCGTAGCACCCGAATAGCCAGATAAGGCGCCGAAGTCGTGCCATACGTGACAGTATTCAATTCGTAGATAGAAATTTCGTCCAAAGGACTGCAACGCCATAGAATCTGCTGATACCGTCTGTGACCCTCGTGAACATCTATCTGGCGAAACATCTTTTCGATGTCCGCACTAAACGCGATTCTATGCCTTCGCCACTTGATGAGAACACTTGGAAGATCGTTCTGAAGAACAGGTCCAGGAGACAACTCCTCGTTGAGAGATTTGTTGTCACCGATATGGCTGCTGCCATCGAATACCACGCGGAGCTTGGTCGTACTACTACTCTCCCTCAACACACCATGATGTGGCAAAAAATAAGAGTCCATCCTAACGTCAGTCGGGTAAATCCCTACTTTAGACATATGCCCCAGAGACTCGTACTCCTGCATAAAACTTCTGTAGTCCCCACCGAACACCGGCTTCTTGGAGAAGGATATCTCAAGCTGTCGCAGACGACGAAAAGCACTCTGAGCGTTATTCTGAAGAGTCGGACTCGACCCATCCCTCAAAATCGATTTAAAAGGCAAATTGACCCTATACCTACCGGACTCACCACGAATAGTGGTATTCCTAAAATATGTCTCGCATGCTACCTCCTCGGTAGTCAAATTCCTCCTTGGGAGGACTTCCTCCTGCTCCCAGAATGATTTAAGAATACTCTCCAAATTCACATTGTGAATATGAATCTGATTCGAGGACACAGCACAGCTGGGTCCAGAAAACACCCATCCAAAATGGGTGTTCTGAAAGAACAGGTCATTGTAGACAAATGACTCCGAAGGTATCTTTATCCTCGAACACACATCAGAGCCCAGAATTAAGTCTATTGAATCAGCCCTATAGAACAATGGATCAGCCAAGCTATCAATATCAATATCCGGAAGAGGTATGTGTCTAGACGACGGAGCTGGAGTATAAGAGGACAAGCTCGGCAGCACGAGAGCCGAGCAGGAAAGAACCAACCTTCGTTTCCTTGTGTACAAATCGAGCTCCACGGAGCACTTCGACAAATTCTCTCCGCCATGCCCTATGCCAATCACCCTACATTGCGACCTCAACTTCTTAAGACCTAGAAGCTGGACCACCGCTTCGGAGATAAGACTGCCCTGAGATCCAGGGTCCAAAAGAGCCCTCAGCGTATAGTTTCCACGGCTCGAAGAAACGTTGAGTCTTATCGTATACAACAACACAGAATGAAAAGCCTGTACATTATGAGAAGTCACTTGGCCAAAAGATCGCCCAGCATCGGTGGTCAAGTTGGCAGTGGAGCTAATGGGGTCAGAATTACCAGCAGCCCCATCAGAATGAAGCACCGTATGGTGCGGCTGCTTACAAGTCACGCAGCGAAAGGGGGACTTGCAATTATTGTGATCATGCCCTATCACAAAACAATTGTGACAAGCGTTCTTGCCATTAAGGAAGTGAATTTTGTTGCCCAAAGGCAAAGCTAAGAATTTAAAACATTTCACAAGATTATGATTCTTTTCACAAAAAGGACAAAGGGGCAGTCCTGTCTTAGAAAACCGACCAGCATGACAAGAAGCCTTTTTCTGCTGAGAAGAGAATCTCGCAGTCTTGCTTTTACCGCCATCTGGGCCCGGTCTATTCGTAGAAAGTGGAAATTCGCTCGCCATCGACTCTAACGTACGGAATGTACGTTCCAAAAATGAAAAGAGTTCTGAAATCAAAGGGACATCCGTGGAGGACCTAAGAGACTGTTCCCAATCCCTTCGAGATTGTAAGTCCAGCTTCTGCACAAGCAAGTGCACGAGAATTGGGCCCCAAGTATCCGTCTCAATATCCAAATTCCGCAGAGAAGAAACACACTCTTGAGCAGAATCAAGCAGTGTTTTTATGGATTGAAATCCACCGTCCGACTTAGGAATATTAAATAGCTTAGAAATTAAACTCCCAACTAGCATGCGCTTATTGTGGTATCGGGACTCCAATATCTTCCACGCCGTCTCGTAGTTCGCCTCAGTAGCAGAAATATTCTTTATTAGGTTCGCGGCCTCACCACCAAGGGTACCCCTCAGATAATAAAACTTCTGAATTCTATTCAAAGACTCGTTCTGGTGCACCAATGAAAAATAAATGTCCCGAAATGGAACCCATTCCATGTACTCGCCCGTAAATTTCGGAAGAGAAATCTTCGGAAGCCTCGAATCCGAGCCCATAGTAGTGTCAGATCGACTATGTGGTGCCACAAACGTGCTCGCCATTGGCGAATGTACTACACCACGTTCAGAATGGCAATCAAGGATTTTCCCCTTAAAGGTCAGGTACTTCTCTGAAAAATCAAAATACACGCCCTCACTCACATACGGGACGTCGTTGGCATCCAAAGAGGTATCATGAATCAGACGCACTATCGTGTCATGCTGTGACTCAAATCGACCGAAAAGGTCGTCAATTCTTTGCGCCAAAGCAGTGACATAACCCTGAGTCTTCTCCGAAGTACTTTTCACGTCAAATCGAGCCTCATATCTTGTCAATAGTTCCAACAAATCACGTTGTTCCTTAATAAAACAGGTAAGCTCACTCATGATCACGAGGACCAAGGACAAACGACCCTACACACCGGAATAATCTGCACCGAATTTATCCAGAAAAGAAAAGAAAATTCACTAAAATTCCCCAAGTGGGATCGTTAAAATCAGAAAGGTTGAGTATCAACAAATGATGATAAATGCACAAACCGTCGTAAAACCAGACCCAATTTAAACTGACAGCAATTTAGGAAAAATTCAATAAAATAAAAATCGACAGAACAGTCCCGGGTTTCGGCACCATTAAAATGTTAAGAAATCTCTATATTTGCTTCTAAAGCCACAGATTAAAAAAAAAAGAGAATTAACCAAATCACTAAAGTTTAGTCGAGAAACACTTTATTCATTTGGCTGTAAAAGATAAGTTTACAAGATTAGCTTGAAATGGAATACTTCACGTGTTGCTTGCTTGGCTGTCCAAAAAAAGAAGAAAGATTTTGCTAAAACTTCTAATCAGGCAACCTATAAACCTTTGAGCTGGCATTATGTACAAAAGCAGCATATTCAAGTATATAACAATCGTATGTTCATACAAGTTCGATGCATTTATATACTCAAACCTTTATATATTCATAAACGCACAAAATTACATAAATTTGTACATACAAGCTAAGTGACAATAATCCAACGTTTGTATGTAAAAATGTGTATGGTGTCACTGATCTGCCTGTTGGATATTCTTGCTTCCCAAATGGGCCTAATTTTGCATTCGAAGGTAGCCGATTAATATTTACAGCAGAGGGGGGTGGCGCACAAGTATAATAAGCAGCAAACAATAGTTAAGAAGCAAAGGGGGAAGTAAAGATGTTCAGGCAGATCAGTGAGTAATTAACATTTTGTTAGAAATAGTTATACTGCGCATAATTTTAATAAATATAAGTGGGAAGTATCTAAAAATGACAATTGACGATGAGCAGAATATAGCTTAACTATGTTAGTAAAATTTTATGGCAATGAATTAAATTAAAATAAAATATGAATGATAATATGACTTGTGTTGGAGTTAATGGATATTTTCGCCAACAGAAGCAATATCAAAGCACAAATAAAATAAAACCAATGTTAATAATGTCAGTTGGAAATCATGAGAGTAATAATTGTACAAAATGTTAGTCTAATCGGGAGAAAATTGCGCCCTCTATAGGAGCAATGTATCTCAAAGGATACATTTTCGGTCTAGAGTCCTTTCCTTTATCTGGCTATGACAGAACATTTGTCCCATTACCCGAACTCAGAATAGCGTTCCAAGCTCTGACTCCAAATTTCGAGGTATCTCTCACCGCTTGATCTTTCCATCGGGTTTTTAGCCGTCCCGGTTTGCGTGTACCATCATGATCGCCTTCAAAAGGTCTGAAGGCCCTTTGAAATTGGAAAAAGTCACACAATTTTGGTCCTATCATAAGAAAATCTTGCAACATATGTTCCATTTGATATTTCAATATGTTAGGAAAGTGTAGGTTTTGGGTATATGGGTTGCTTACCATTAAAATTCACTCGGAAGCCAATCCGGCCGTGAAAAGTTGAAGGAAGAATGTTTAAAAACATAGAGTCGGTGGCTAACGCCAACGGGTATGTGTATGGTATGTTTCATCAAGATAGTTTCCGCAGTAAGCATTACGAAGAATTTCAAAGTGCGCGGCCATAAGGCCTATCACACAGTGTTCGACTAAAGCTTCTATAATGATACGCATTGCCCTCTTATCAAAGGGTAGCAGTTCTTCGTTTTCTTACCGTTGACGCTGGGCCCCAGTGTTGTGGCCGTTCGACTTCCATGAACAGAATCCCACCTCGCCACCGCCTCCGCACTGATCATCCCAAGTAGAGAGTCCTTCCTAACACTGTGTTCGGCCAAAGCCTCTGCAATAGTACTCAATGACTTCTTATCAAAGGCCAGCAGTTCCTTCGTTATCTTCGTGTTGACGCTAGCCCAAAGTATCGTGGCTATTCAGCTCCATTGACAGGAACCCACCACGCCATCGCCTCCTTACAGGTCATCTCAAGTAGAAGATCGTTTCCTTGTATTTTAGTCCGCCTGCTTATTTCCCAGAATTCATACGTGACAAGTAACCTATGTCAGCAGCCCGGTTACTTTGAAGGAATTCTTTACACTCAGGATTCTTTACGGCCCCACAATACTCGAACTCAAGGCCTTTAGGGAATTCTTTACACTCAGGATTCTTTACGACCCACAATACTCGAACACAATACTCGAACACAATACTCGAACTCAAAGTCTCCCTGCTATCCACATTAGTCTTGAGTTTCGGAGACGGTAAGTCCCTTCCCAAGATATCATTTGCGGCTATCGTTATGACACCGTACTAGGCCTTAAAGACTCTACAATCTTTCAGCAGTCTCAATGGCATTCCGATTCCGGGTATCTTGGGGTATACCCATAATCTTGTGCTTTACTCCAGTGAAGAGTTTTGTCCCATTTTTATCAAACACAGCATTCGCCTCTCACTTCTCCCCCATATCAAAGGTAATCCTAAAAACCCTTTCTTGAATCGATCCTCGGTGCCAGGTAGACTTTGGCCTTCATCAGTCTTTTTGCCACATATATTCAGAATGCCACTATCCAAAGTGTCACCGTGACCTTATCCCCTCTCCTTCGATAGGCCAAGTTCCCTCTGCCAAAGCGTATACTTGGCGGCACAAACCCGAATTTAGACCTCTACAGGTTGCATATCCACCATTGCTGCCAAACCTGCCTGCGGAGCGGTCCTTAACGCTCCCATGACTCCAACGCAGGGCAGTCTTCGCACCTTCTGGAATTCCTTGTTGCGAGTCTCAACAGCCTTCCACCATTCCAGGGCCCATAAGCGCAGAGAGGCCTCTGGGGGATGGGCTAAGCATCTCTCAGAAAAGTTATAGCCCCAACAGAATTTCAAAAATTACGTTGTTTTCGCCATTTGAAAATTTCATTGCTATTGAGAGGGTTTAGGCCTCGAGAAACTTGGGCTTGTTCCGCTAATGCACTGGTCTACCAATTTAATCTTGTAAATCACTGCGGGCTATCCCTCACTTCCTTCTGCAGCAGTACAAAGTGCACAGCCTATTCTACCCCATTTTTCCGCATTCCTTTTTCAGAATGGTTTCGAATCGATAGCTGGGTCCAAATATTTTGCCACCTTCAACCTGTATCTCGTCGAAAGAGGGGAGTAAAAAATGTGGTATCTTATGTCTCCGTGTAACTTATATCTCTGTCTTCACAGGATTTGTCTTCAACCCATTTCTCTAAGCCCGTCTTGAAAGTCTCCCCAGTGAACTTTTGAATCTCGCTGATCGTTGTTAAAAATTACCTTCGTTTATCAATAGGTTCCAGAAAATCTGCGCGAACACTCTTTGAGGCGTTCCCCTTTTCACCAGTCTATTGATCATACTATCTCTCAAGTCCTCGTTCATAGTTCTGCTGAGTACCATACAGTCCGTCTACCTGAGGTTATTGGGGGTGAACCCCCTTAAGGTCCATGGCAACGACTGTCGACCCTATGTTGTTAAATGTCCCCTCTATGTCCAGAGAGGCCGCAATCGCGTACTCCTTCAGTTGAAGAAATGTTCCGGCTTTCCCTGGAGGACAGTCGACAACGATCTACCCTTGAGATTATTCGCCGTCCGTCTCTCTCTTACCTTCAGTTCTATCAGTCTCTCCATTTTTTTTTCGAGCAAAAACGATGACAGACTACAGGACCTATTATCCTTCGTCATGCTGTGGTTTATTTGTCCCAACTTGGAGAAAATAACCAAACAGACCTATCCCAATGCCCTCGGTATATAGGACAATGCTAGGCTCGCCCTGAAAATCCCTTGCAACAGATTTTTGCAGCATCGCAGGGATGATTCCGTTCAGTTCGCCGATTGAAATGGTTGTAATGTGGGAATCGACCACAATATCTTTTCTTCGTCGACAATGTCACAGCGTCCATTCAAAAATCCATTCCAAGAGACTGTTGCAGCATAGCCGGAATGAATTCGTCCGGTCCGGCGAATTTAAGTGGTTGTAATGTGGGAACCGACCACAATATCTTTTCCTCGTCGACTATGTCACCCACAGGGTCCATTCCAAAATCCTGCAGCATCGCCGGGATGATTCAAACCGGTCCGGCCGATTTATTGTAAATTGTTGTAATGTGAGAATCGACCGCAATAACTTTTCCTCTTCGACTATATCAACCACATGGCCTTTCGTAGATGCAGCTCCTGTGGGTATTGCAATATCCTGATGGCTGACGATTTCCTGGTTACCTCGAAAGTGCGTTTCCAACAGTGCTTGCACCGTCTTCTGGTTGTTTTCGGTGTAAGTTTCTTCTTTTGCCCTCAGAGGGCGTGTTGGGATCCTTTGGGACCACTTTGCGCAACCTTGATACCTCACTATTGGCCTATTACGTAGCGTTATATTCAGAAGTCAGAGAACGTATGGACAATGTCTAGTGAAGAAACACTAGAACTACTCGTCGTTTCCCAAGAAACTCTCCAATGGACTAGGTGGAGTAAGAAGAGGTTCCCAGAGAACTGGAAACTGTGAATATGCCTCTAGAGGAATGTAAGCTAAGTCGGTTGGATAATGACCGAAGGGCAACAAATGACAGATGGTCACAAAGTGCGGACTATGAAGACACTAAAATTATGTGATCCAATCTAAACAAGAAGAGGTCTGCCGCTATGTCCTCAAAAATTTTTACATGGTTGACGGTGTCGAACGCTTTTGATAGGTACAGAGCCTCGAGGACCGTCCTATTATCTGGCCTGGGCTGATTGAAGCCACGGCAAATATGTGGGGTAATGGCATGCATAGCAGTTATTGTGCTATGCAGTCTACGAAACCAATGGTGAAGCTCGTCGAATGGAAATTCTCTAACGAGGCTCGGGAGGGCTAGTCCCTCAAGTGTCTTAGCTACTAGTGAGAGAAGAGAGTTCGGTCCTAACGATTCCCCCTTGCACGGGTGTTTTTCAGGTTTCAATAGCGGGATCACTCTGTCCATCTTCCAGACATCTGTCGCTAAAAACTGTGTTCAAAGACAGGTTGAGGACAGTTGTATGGCACTCGACTCATCCATATTCGCCCCCGTCCGCTGTGCTGTGTTCTCTTTTTTCAACTTGTTAGAAATCCTACTGCTTTCTCTCTTGAGTACCTTTAACTCTGGTGTCCACCGCGATTAGTAAGTTCTACGCGGAGGTACCAGTTCTGGGCATGACTTTTGAAAAGTCCCTTTCAGGCACTCTATAGCAAGAGCCACTGCGAACTCCATTTCCCTTGCATCCGATATAGATCCCCCTAAAGAATCCAAGTCTATGCATATGTTCTCTGAACCTATCCCAGTTAGTCTTCTCGGATTTTTGTATGGCTTTCTCCTTCCTATCTCGGTTTCACCCTGAAAACCTATCCTGTAGTTGAGCGAAAAGGAGCACTGCGCGGAGACGTTCCAGTTTTAAGACTTTACCCCCTTTTAAACTTTTACCTGGTTTAGGAGGCCACCGTAGCACAGAGGATAGCATGTCTGCCTACGACGCTGAACTCCTGGGTTCGAATCCTGGCGAGACCATCAGAAAAAATTTTTCAGTGTAGGTTTGCCCCTCCTAATGCTGGCAATATTTGTGATGTACTATGCCACGTAAAAACTTCTCTCCAAAGAAGTGTCGCTCTGCGGCTCGCCGTTCAGACTCGACTATAAAAAAGAGGCCCCTTATCAATGAGCTTCAAATTGAATCAGTCTGCACTCATTGATATGTGAGAAGTTTGCCCCTGTTCCTTATTGGAATGTTTTTCGAACATTTCAGGAGTGGCATGGTTTTTGAATCGATCCTGATCAGATATCCTTGCCTTTGTCCCTCAAACATCGTCTCACAATCCTCGAATTCTCCGAGAGAAATCGTTTTTTCCGCATCTTTAGCAAGTTCAGCGTATTCACTGCGTTCTCCTGCGTGGGATATTATCAACCGGGACGTCATCATCATCATCATGTAAGACAAAAGGAGGTTCAAGGAGGAATATTGAAATTCATATACGAGGGTTGCCTTTTATATTTCGGGATTGGACAACCCTTGTATTGCAATCTGCCAACTGATAGCTCTATCTTAAAGCTTAACATTTTTAAGGTTATACGTACTCAAAACATTTTGACATACGAGCGCTATTTGTGTTGTTTACAGTAACCTAAAAGATTCATCTCGCCCAAAAAATGGAATTAAATTGTGAACATTTTCGTACGATTAATTTTTACAATTGTCGACAACATTGCATCGATGAACTTAATTCAATTTTTGGGGATGAAGCTCCATCAAGGACCAGTGATTATCGATGGTATGGTGCATACAATTTTCTTGATCAGCGTAAAAATCTAAGACGATCTAGACATGTCCGTCCGTCTGTCCGTCTGTCTGTTGAAATCTCGCTACAGGCTTCAAAAATAGAGATATTGAGCTGAAATTTCGCGCAGAGTATTTTTTTGTCCATAAGCAGGTTAAGTTCGAAGATGAGCTATATCGGACTATATCTTGATATAGCCCCCATCTAGACCGATCCGCCGATTTAGGGTCTTTGGCCCATAAAAGCCACATCTATTATCCGATTTTGCTGAAATTTAGGACAGTGACTTGTGTTAGACCCTTCGACAACCTTCGTTAATTTGGCCCATATAGGTCCAGATTTGGATATAGCTGCCATATAGACCGATCCTCAGATTTAGGATCTTAGGCCCATAAAAGCCACATTTATTATCCGATTTTGCTGAAATTTAGGACAGTGAGTTGTGTTAGGCCCTTCGACATCCTCCGTCAATTTCGCCCAGATCGGTCCAGATTTGGATATAGCTGCCATATAGACCGATCCTCAGATTTAAGATCTTAGGCCCATAAAAGCCACGTTTATTATCCAATTTTGCTGAAATTTGGGACAGTGAGTTGTGTTAGGCCCTTCGACATCCTTCGTCAATTTCGCCCAGATCGGTCCAGATTTGGATATAGCTGTCATGTAGACCGATCCTCAGATTTAGGATCTTAGGCCCATAAAAGCCACATTTATTATCCGATTTTGCTGATATTTGGGACAGTGAGTTGTGTTAGGCTCCTCGACATCCTGTGTCAATTTGACCCAGATCGGTCCAGAGGTGGTGGGTATCCAAAGTTCGGCCCGGCCGAACTTAACGTCTTTTTACGTGTTTTACAGTACGTAAAAAATAAAATCAGAGGTCAACATTTTTCGACACCTGATGAAGCGGTCAGAGTGGCAAAAGTGCTTCGACGCTTGGTTCAATCACATGCATCTTCCATTTGATAGGCTCTTATGTGCTTAAAGTTAGCGCTCAGATTCGTTGGTGTAGAGTATAATATACGTGGTTCCATCCGACTTTCCTCCTTCCTTAATTGTTTTATCATGTAAATATTGCCGATATTTCAGTTTAAAATTTTCTTTAAATCTTGACTTTTTCATGAATAACAAGCCAAACAATTTTGAGCAAAAACTCCACATATGGCAACACTTATCCTACTTTCCCTGTGAACTGTATTAGTGTGGCTATGTTTTATTGTTTGAACCAAAGTTATTGTGTAAGTGTGTGTGTGTGTGTGCGCTCTCATCTGATTTGTATGTGTATGACGTGCATTGTGTATATTTTTGTTAATTCTTCGACCGACTCTCTCTCTCTCACTCTTTCTCCTTCCTCAAACGGCTGTCTCTCTCTCTCTCGCTCTCTCTTTACCATCCCAAATGGCAATGTTGTAAAATATCCTCTAAGGCAATTAGTTTATTTGTACAATTTCATTTTGTTTAGGCGTTTAGAATTTTAATGTTCCTCCTTGGTTGGATTGTACGTTTTGCCTCCCGGCCAGAATTCGTTGATGAAATGAAATCTTCTTTTTGCATGGCATTCGTCTGTCGCTGCATCATGCCCCAGCATTTGTGTTCGTTGTGGCGCTTATTTAAAATTTACTGTTTATTGACCAGATAAAGTTTATTTTGGGAATTGTTTTTTGAGAATTTTTTTTTTTCCTAATGGTTGAAGAAGAGCAGAGTTGTAGTCGATTCCGTTGAAATTGAAGTAAATGTTTTTTTCTTTGTTTTTCTAAGGAAGGTAGGGCATGAAGGTAAACATTTTAAATGTTTTGGGAATGAAAAATTGACTTAGGAAATTAGTAGAAAATCATCAAATAACTTTTTGAGTGGAGAGCAAAATATAAATTTTTATTTGGAGAATGTTTTTTTTTCTAGGGAAATTTTAAATATTGTTGGCATATAAAATTTACTGGCATTTCGGCCATATGAATTTCAGTTGTGTACAAAAAATTTCTAGAAAGGGAAGGTAATAATTGCAGTTCCTTGTGATGCCACAGTAGTTGTTTTTGTTGTTGTAGCAGTTTGTTGTGTTCCATCTTTCGTCTGCTTGATTTTGTTGAGTGTCCAGATCCAGGAACTCTGCGACTAAAATGGGTTGCTCCCAGAGGGAGTCTGTCAGAATGCTACTCCTCGAACTGCTACAGGCTGTCTCCTCAGTTCTCATGGGCTGTTATAGCAGACACCATCCAAATCATCATCTTGTGGATAGATATCTTCGCCCAGATTAAGGCTTCTGGGCGGAGATATCTCTCTCTGCGACTAATATGGGGTGCGTCCAGAGGCATCTAGGTCTGAGTCACGTGGGTCTGGCTGGGCAGGTAAACAGGTAAACTTTTATCTGGTTTAGGAGGCCACCATAGTGCAGAGGATAGCATGTCTGCCTATGATGCTGAACGCCTGGGTTCGAATCCTGGCGAGCCCATTAGAAAAAAATGTTTAGCAGTGATTATCCTCTCCTAATGCTGGCACCATTTGCGAGATACTATGCCTCTTAAAAACTTCTCTCCAAAGAGAAGTCACACTGCGGCATGCCGTTCAGACTCGGCTATAATATGATGGGGTGCGTCCAGAGGTTTCTAGGTCTGTTAAACAGGTGACATGTGTCGTATGGTCCCTGGTCATAATCGGAACATATTGGGTTGCCCAAAAAGTAATTGCGGATTTTTCATATAGTCGGCGTTGACAAATTTTTACACAGCTTGTGAATCTGTAATTGCATTTGCAGTGTAAAATAGTATATTTGATCAAAGTTCATACTAAGTTTCATTACAAAAGCATTTACTTTCTTTTAAAAAATCCGCAAATACTTTTTGGGCAACCCAATACATATTGCACGTCGGCATCAATTCTTGGTCTGTAGGAGTTGAGGCGGATGCATCTGCCGCAATGTAATTGAGCCAGAACTACTCTGGTTTGCCGGGGGATGGTCAATTTCTTCAGGTTCAATGAGAGGCGGTCATGCTCCAAGGACTACATTCAACCGGTAGCTATTTAACGCATCTGCTACCGTGTCTGCATGAATGTTGTCTAGACCCGCTTGATATGACGCTTGATCTAGAGGTTCTATCTTGTAGCACTGAACCTCACGCTCTAGATTATGTAGAGACAAAGATCCTACCAGTGCGAAGACATAATTACATGATGTCTTAGTAATACCTTTTAGGCTGCTATCGCAGAGACCATCCAAATCATCATCCTGTGGAGAGATATCTCCTCCCAGAAGCCTTAATCTGGGCGAAGATATCTATCCACAAGATGATGATTTGGATGGTCTCTGCTATAACAGAGCAGAAGGTATTGCTTAGACAGCATGTAGTGATGTCATCAAACTGGAAGGATCTTTGTCTCCTGATGGAGGTGGTCCACATGAGAACTGGGGAGACAGTCCGTAGCAGTTCGAAGGGTGGCATTCTGACAGATCGGCATATTATTCCACTGTGTATCACAGAGCTGACGAGACCACACTGACACTGCATAATCTACCATAGACCCGTCAATAGCTTTGTACGTTGTCAACCAGGTTTCTTTGTCCGCACCCCAAGTGCTGCCGGCAAATGACTTGAGGACCTTGTTTCAACTTTTCAATTTATCGCAAATTGCTGTGGCATGTGGGGGAGAATGTCTAAGAGCTCTCAAATGTGATGCCAAGTATTTTTGGACACTTGATGGTCGTAATCATTTCTCCATCGACCATCACAGGCAGATGGTGACAGACAGATATCTTCTGATTTCTGATGCCATGATCGTACAATCATCCGCATATATGATCTCTATGCCGTCTGGGAGGTAGTGGAATGGAGCAAAGTAGAGGTTAAACACTCCCAGAGATATCACCCTGCCTTAGGGAACTTCCTGTTTTACTCTACAGTGCTTCGACCTCTTATCCCTAAATTCCACAAATGACTGGCGACCACACAGATAATTCGCGACCCATCGTTTTAGGCCTAACTGGAGGAACGTGTTGGCGATGTCCTCAAATAGTTTGGCATGGCTGACCGTATCGAATGCCTTCGATAGGAGGTCCAGTGCCACGTGGACCGTCTTATTACATGGCCTGGGCTGATTGAAGCCTCGGCAAATGTGTGCGGTGATGGCATGCAAAGCTGTTTTTGTGCTATACAGTCTTCGAAATCCATGTTCATGCACGGCGAATGGAAATTCTCCTACGAGGTTCGGGGGGAGTAATGCCTCAAGCGTCTTTGCTATTGGTAAGAGATGGGAGACCGATCTGTACGACTCCCTCAAACTCGGGTCCTTTTCAGACTTCAGTAGCGGAATCACTCAGCCCATTTTCCAGATCTCGGGTACAACAAAGACAGGTTGAGGACAGTCGTAAGGTACTCAACTCCAGTTAAATCCAGATTTTTTAGCATCAGAGTAGAGATTCCGTCGGGGCTCAACGCCTTGGATAATTTGGCGCAGCGGATGACATTCTTAACTTTGCCCACGGTAAATTGTGATGGCTGTCCATCGGCTCGGAGAACATGGTTGCGGCGAATGGCTCTCCTCCTTACCCTGTCACTCTCGAGATGCACAATAAATTGACGGTTGAACAACCTGGCGCATCTCTTCGAATCAGACACGGTTAGGTTGAAAAGAGGGTGATCGGTTCGGAGACCAAGGTTGCGGCGAATGGCTCTCCTCCTTACCCTGTCACTCTCGGGATGCACAATAAATTGACGGTTGAACAACCTAGCGCATCTCTGCGAATCAGCCACGGTTAGGTTGAAAAGAGGGTGCCCCATGCCACTTTAGACATACATCTAAGCCAGTAATCGGCTTGTTGTGCGCTCTAAAAACTAACTTCGAAAACAAAAATTTTTAAGTTAGGAATTTCATGCTACTTACAAAATCCTTAATTGTTTTCCATACCATTCCCCTAAGTTGGCTCATGTCTGGTTACGTGTCCGCACCTCAGTAACGGTGTATGTTAGCCGCGAAAGCTGGTCAATGACATAGGTTGCAAATTTACAAATTTTTCCCATGAACATTCCATTAAGGAACAGGGGCAAACTTCTCACATATCAATGAGTGCAGTTCGATTCAAGTTTAAGCTCAATGATAAGGGACCTCCTTTTTATAGCCGAATCTGAACGGCGTGCTGCAGTGCGACATCTCTTTGGAGAGAAATTTTACATGGCATAGTACCTCACAAATATTGCCGGCATTAGGAGGGGAAAACCACCGCTGAAATTGTTTTCTGATGGTCTCGCCAGGATTCGAACCCAGGCATTCAGCGTTATAGGCGGACATGCTAACCTCTGCGTTACGGTGGCCTCCAAAGACGAATTGATAGGGCCCAATTATCTCATTGACTTGAGGTTTTAATCTTCTACACAGTACGCTCTAGAGTATCTTGTATGTGATGGGGAGAAGACTTATTCTTCTGTAGTTGGCGCATTTCGTCTTGCCTCCTTTCTTGTGTACGGGACATAGTATGCTGAGGTTCCAATCAGCTTATGTGCCAGATTCCGCACATAAGCTGATGCGTACGCCTTATCAGAGTGTCGCCTACGGTCTTAAAAGGTTCAGCGGGTAGCCCATCGGCTCCTGCTGCCTTGTTGTTCTTCAGTCGAGTCACTGCTACTCATTCTGACTAGGGGGTAAACGTTCTATACCATCATCATTGACTGGGTGTCGCCTCCGGTCTTAAATAGTTCAGTGGGTAACCCATCGGCTCCTGCTGCATTGTTGTTCTTCAGTCGGGTCACTGCTACTTGGACCTCATTCTGACTAGGAGATAAACGTTCTATACCATCATCATTGACTGGTTCTGCGGTATCCTGTTCGCCGCCAACGTCGGACACTAGCAGTTGGGTAAAATGTTCTTTCCATATCCTCAGCATGCTATCTGTGTCAGTTACCAGATTTCCTTCTTTGTCTCTGCAGCAGGATGTGCCTGCACCAAAGCCATCGGTTTGATGTTTAATTCTTTGGTAGAATATCCGGACTTCATTCTGACTCCTGTACGTCTCAATTCGCTCACACTAACGTCTTTCCATTTCCCTTGTCTTTCTGCGGAATAGACGTTTCTCCGTTCTCCTTTTCTCCCGATACCTCTCCTTCATCTGCCGCGTTGCTACTGATTGCAGGGTTGTTTCTATAAGCCGCATTCTTGGCTTCAGTAGCATCTCGACACTCTTGGTCGTACCATGGGGTTCTTGGAGGAGGCTTCCGGTACCCAAGTGCGGATTTCGCGGCATATTCCATGGAGTGGACAATAGTTTGCAACTGCTCCATTATATCATCGGAACAAGGAGTGCTTTCATTAAGCAGTTGGGTTAGTCGAGCAGAGTATGCCGCTGCCATCTATTGTGTTGCAGCTTTTTAACGCCCAGCTTCCATGTAGTGTCAGATCTTACTTTCCTTGCCATGTTCAAACGGGTGCAAACCTTTGTTGCAACAAGGTAATGATCCGAATCTATATTTGCTCCATGGATCGATCGTACATCTAGCACGCTGGATGAATGCCTTCCATCTATCACAACGTGATCAATTTGGTTTCTCGTGTTTTGATCGGGTGACAGCCATGTGGCTTTGTGAATATTTTTATGTTTAAATCTGGTCCTACCAACTACCATGAGTTTTGCCGCGGCGAAATCTTTAAGCCTCAACCCATTATTGGACGTTATCTCGTGGAGGCTAAACTTTCCAACTGTTGGACCAAAAATATCTTCCTTCCCTATCTTTGCATTAAAATCTCCCAGAACGATTTTAATATCATGGGCGGGGCAGCGGTTCTCTCTCCAGGCGCTCGTAGAAAATATCCTTGGTCTGCTCTTCTTTGTCTTCCGTCGGGGCATGGGCACATATAAGGCTGATGTTAAAGAATTTGTCTTCCTTCCCTATATTCGCATTAAAATTTCCCAGAACGATTTTAATATCATGGGCGGGGCAGTGGTCATATTCTCTCTCTAGGCGCATAGAAAATATCCTTGGTCTGCTCGTCCTTGTGTTCCGTCGGGGCATGGGCACAAATAAGGCTGATGCTGAAGAATTTGCCTTCTTTGCGGATTGTGGCTAGCCTCTTATCCACAGGAGTAAAGCTGGAGACTAGGTGTTTCAGTCTCCGCCTAACCACAAATCCACAGCCAAATTCATGCCTCGTGTGATGGCAGTTGTAGTATAGCTCGTCACCGTTTGGTGTTGTAGTGACGCCAGTCCATCGCACTTCCTGTAAGGCGGTAATATCTGCCTTGTACTTCTCTAATGCATCCGCCAGCGTGTATACTGCACTTTCTCTATAAAGAGTGCGGACATTCCAGGTGCAGATCCGCAAATCATAGTCCTTTTTTCGTTTGGATGGGTCGTCAACATTGGGGGGATCTGCTTTTACTATGCCTTTCTTTCTCATAGTAGTTCTCATAGTTTTCCGGGGGTCGGGTTACTGGCCCAGCGCCCCAACCGCATGGGTTTTGTGGTATTGCACATGTATCCCTCTTTGTGGCGAGCCGCTTGCTCCAAGATCCGATGCTCGCCACCAGCCGCCCCTAACCTGGGATCAGACGCTGATGTTGGCCATTGGTTATTTGGAGGCGCCAATAACTCGCCTTGTCATCTCGAGTATCATTGGCACTCAGTGCTGAATTAAGAGCCAGTGCCCCATTACTCCTCACTGAGACTCTCTCTCTCGAAAATCGCTGACTGCCCGCGGCCGCATTTGCAGCTACCCCGCATAAAAACGGAGTTTTTCACCATCCGCAACCTGTGGACGCGCCCGGTAGCTTTCAGCTAAGCTTTCCACAAGTCATAGCTCAAAGTTCCAGCCTGTGTGGTGCTCATGATTATCCCATGTCGGCCGGGTAGTAGACCCCTGCTTGTCTAAACCGGTGCCTAAGTTATTGGGTTGCCCAAAAAGTAATTGCGGATTTTTCATACAGTCGGCGTTGACAAATTTTTTCACAGCTTGTGCCTCTGTAATTGCATTCTTTCTTCTGTCAGTTATCAGCTGTTACTTTTAGTTTGCTTTAGAAAAAAAGTGTAAAAAAAGTATATTTGATTAAAGTTCGTTCTAGGTATTATTAAAAATGCATTTACATTCTTTTAAAAAATCCGCAATTACTTTTTGGGCAACCCAATACATTGTTCCTAGTGTTCCAACCACAAAATCTGCTTATGTTTGTCGAGTACCTTGTTTATTTCCAGATTCGGCTCGCTGGTTCTGGGATTTGTGGGGTCCATGCATCGATTCCCATCACGCTCGTCTGCGAGTACCACTGCCTGCACCGGAAAATTGGGCCGCTCTTGTGGTATTCGACCGGCAGGCGTAAAGCGAGCAACTGCTGCGTTAATGATCTCTCGAAATTTCCTCACAGTATTGACAGAGTAAAGTCCATGATGCTTCTTTTAAGGATGGATGGCGATAATCCTCTCGTATTAATGAGTGCTGTCCGATTCAAGTTTTATTTTCAATGAGTAGCAATGGCGTACCTTATGAAGGCACCAATTAGTAAAGAAGTTTTACACCGTTTGGCGCCAGATTAGCAAGGGAATAATCTCCACGAAAAACTTTTTCCTGTTGTCCTTGCTGGGATTTGACCCCAGCCGTTTTATATTATAAGCGGTCTTGCCAAGTTATGTGCAACGGTGGCTACCACCAAGTCAGCCATTGGTATAAATCTTGTTAGACTTTTATTGGGTTGCCCAAAAAGTAATTGCGGATTTTTCATATAGTCGGCGTTGACAAATTTTTTCAACGGCTTGTGACTCTGTAATTGCATTCATTCTTCTGTCAGTTATCAGCTGTTACTTTTAGCTTGCTTTAGATAAAAAGTGTAAAAAAAGTATATTTGATTAAATTTCATTCTAAGTTTTATTAAAAATGCATTTACTTTCGTTTAAAAAATCCGCAATTACTTTTTGGGCAACCCAATAGAATGGGAATTGAATCAGGAGAGATCTAAGCTTATCTTATGGGCACACAAAATTTTCTCAGCTGATATTTATAAGGCCTTGTAAAAGCCATATGAATATAAAGTTGTATAGAAGTATTGGATACGTCCACACTGGTTCCAATACCCTTCAAAACAAACAACCAAATTGAATTCGAAATCTCCCTCTTGATTCACCCTCGTTTTATAAACCTTTTAAGTAAGTTAAAAGTCATCCTCATCATACTGCAGAAACTTGAGCAAACAACACTTTAATCCAAATATCTATATTTATTCAATGATTTATGTCCAATGGTAACATACAATAGTTCCAAGTACACATACTTCAGAAGTGTTAAAGCTAAGCATACAAAAATTGGCCCTTATTCGCCAGAGAATATTCCATCAAATGCCCTTCCATTGCAGTTTTACAGTAATGAAATGTTTAACAACTACTTAAGTGTTAAACAAATCCCAATGACCCATAATATTTGCATAATACAGACATAGCTTAACTCATATCATCTAAATGCAGACACCCACACCCCACCCACACATTGCATTGCCCATGTGTACTTAGATGTTTCAACACATGTGTGAATTGCCCAAAAGTTTTTGTCTTAGTGCAAGAAATTAGGAGCAAAGAGAGAGAGAGAGAGAGAGAGAGAGATAAGAGGATAATAAAAAGCTCATGGAACAAATATACATGCACAAAGTAAGCATACATACGCACCATTTAATACAAAGAAACTTGAATGTACACAAATGAAAAATTTGCTAACATTCCTTTGCCCATTAAAAAGAGTTTGGGAATGGTGAATTTAAGGTCGATGAGGTTGCGCTCACCAGATCTCTGAGAATGGGCTTTAAAAATGCCACCTCGAAATATACCCAACTAATGTGGCAGAGAGATACGGGAAGACGTGGGAGTAGGCGAATCGTGTGGTCGGAATTTAGTATGAACTCAAAATTCCGCCAAACAATCAAACCGATCTTTTTGGTACAGGCACATCCTCCTGTACGCACAACAAGTAAAAGCGTGCTAAGTTCGTTCGGGCCGAATCTTAAATACCCTCCACCATGGTATCTCTTTTAAGGCAAATAAAGAATAATGAATAAGAGCTGTTATGCTATTGAAGTTATATCAAATTATAGACCGATTCGGACCATAAATGAATTGAAAGCTGAACATTATAGAAGTCATTGTGCAATATTTCAGTCCATTCGGATAAGAATTGCGCCTTGTAGAGACTCAAGAAGCGAAATCGGAGTCATGGGAGTAGTCGTTAAACACAATTTCTGCCAAATCTGATGAGAATTGCACCCTCTAGAGGCTCAAGAAGTCAGGATCCCAGATCGGTTTATATGGCAACTCTATCAGGTTATGTACCAATTGCGCCATATTAAGCACTGTTGTTGGAGGTCATAACAAAACACCTCATGCATAATTTCAGGCCTATCGGATGAAAATTGCGCCCTCTAGCGGCTAAAGAAGAAAAGATACCAGATCGGTTTATATGACAGCTATATCAGGTTATGGACCGATTTAAACCATACTTTTCATAGTTGTTGGAAGTCATATCGAAACACATCATGCTAAATTTCAGCCAAATCGGAGAGTAATTGCGCCCTCTAGAGGCGCAATTACTTTTCACAGCTGTTGGAAGTCATATCGAAACACGTTATGCCAAATTGCAGCCAAAAATAAGAATTGCGCCCTCTAGAGGCTCAAGAAGTCAAGATCGGTTTAAATGGCAGCTATATCAAAACATGGACCGATATAGCCCGTTTAAAATCCCAACCGATCTACACTAATAATAAGTATTTGTGCAAAATTGTAAGTGGATAGCTTTACTCCTTAAAAAGTTAGCGTGCTTTCGACAGACAGACGGACGGACAGACAAACGGACGGACATGGCTAGATCGACTTAAAATGTCATAACGATCAGCATTATATATACTTTATAGGGTCTGAGACGCATATTTCGAGGTGTTACAAACATAATGACGAAATTATTAGAATACCCCCATTCTAGTGGAGGGTATAAAAATCACTAAGGATGGGCATTCAAAAAGTCACCTTGAAATATACCCAACTAATGTGGCAGAGAGATACACGAAGACGTGGGAGTAGGCGAATCGTGTGGACAAGGTCCAGTATGAAGTCGAAATTCTACCAAAGAATCAAACATCACAAAACGAAGTCTTTGGTATAGGAACATCTTGCTCTAGAGGCAAAGCAGGAAATCTGGTAACAGATGCAGATAGTGTGGTTAAAATATGGAATTACCCCTTTTCCTTGATGCCAGTATACGGCAGTGGCGGCGATGAGAATGAAGCAGAACCCAGAGCAAAGAATATGTACCGCCTAGTCAGAATGAGGTTCAAGTACAGTGGAAGCCGGATAAGTAAAACACTACAAATTCATAAATGTACTTTTACTTCTTAATTTATCCCATTAGCCGAACGTAGAATTGCGTTCCAAGCGCCTCGATCTTCGGCGCTCCTTCTAAAAGCTCTGACACCAAGTTTCGTGTTTCTAACCACTTGATCTTGCCATCGAGACTTTGGCCGTCCTGAATTGCGTGCAGCATCGTGATCGCCTTTAAAAGACTTCTTTGCTGAAGCTTCTTCATTCTTCATTCATGACCCTGCAAACGCATCCGTTGTTTATCTATGCTCACGTCGTCATACAGTTTGTTGTCCTTACGACTCCGAATCTCTCCATCAATGCAAACTGGTCCACAAATTTTACAAAAAAACAGGACATAGTATGCTGAGGTCCAATCATCGGGTATGCGTTCTCTAGCCAAATCGTGTAGACAAGCTGATGCATTCGCCTTATCAGCGTGTCGGCTCCGATCTTAAATAGTTCAGCGGACACCCCATCGGCTTCTGCTGCCTTGTTGTTCCTCAGTCGAGTCACAGGTACTTGGACTTCATTATGACTAGGTGGTACACATTCCATACCATCATCAGGGGTTGGATCTGCGGTATCCTCTACGTCGACACTAGCAGCTGGGAAAAATGTTCTTTTTATATCCCCAGTACACTATCTGTATCAGTTACCAAATGACCTTCGTTGTCTCTGCAAGAGGATATGCTTGTACATGAGCCATCGGTTTAATGGTTGATTCTTTGGTAAAATTTTCGGACTTTATTCTGAAATCTGTACATCTCAAGTCGCTCACACTCAAGACACTCACATGGCCAGAGCAACCCATGGTACGACCAAAAGTGTCGAGATGCTTCTGAAGTCAAAAATGCCGCGAACAGGGTAACCCTGCAAACAGTAGCAATGCGCCAGTTGAAGAAGAGGTGTCTGGAGGAAAGGAGAGAGTAGAAATGTCTTCTGGTACCCAAGCACGGATTGCGCTGCATTTTTCATGGAATAGGCAATGGAATGCCACTGCGCCGTTATTTCGTCGGGAAAAGAAGTGCTTTTATCAAGCAATTGGGTCAATCAAGTGGAGTATGCCTTTGCCATCTGTTGTGTTTCGAGCTATTCAATATCCAGTTTCCCTGCAGTGTCAGATCGTACTTTTCTCGCCATGCTCAAACGAGAGCGAGCTTTTGCTGCAACAAGGTAATAATGCAAATCTATTGGGTTGCCCAAAAAGTAATTGCGGATTTTTTAAAAGAAAGTAAATGCCTTTTTAATAAGACTTAGAATGAACTTTAGTCGAATATACTTTTGTTACACATATTTTCTAAAGCAAGCTAAAAGAAACAGCTGATAACTGACAGAAGAAAGAATGCAATTACAGAGTCACAAGCTGTGAAAAAAATTTGTCAACGCCGACTATATGAAAAATCCGCAATTACTTTTTGAGCAACCCAATATATTTGCTTCACGGATCGATCGTATATCTAACACGCAAAATGAATGCCTTCCATATCACAACGTGATCAGTTTGGTTTCTCTTGTTTTGATCGGGTGGCTTTGTGGATTTTTTTTATGTTGAAATCTGGTGCTGCTAACTACTACGTGTTTCGCCGCTGCGAAATCTATTAGCCTCAACCATTTATCGGACGTTATCTCGTGGAGGCTAAATTTTCCGAGTGTTAGACCAAAGATGTCTTCATTCCCTATAGTCGCTTTAAAATCTCTCAGAATGATTTGGGTATCATGGGCTTGGCAGCCGTCGTTTTCTCTTTCTAGAAAATATCCTTGGTCTGTTCGTCCTTTTCTTCCGACGGGGCATGGGCACAAATATGGTAGTTGTTGAAAAATTTGGTTTTTATGAGGATTGTGGCTAGCCTCTCATCCACCGCAGTAAAGCTGGAGGACAAGGTGTTTCAATCTCCGACTAATCACAAATCCACTTCCAAATGCATGCGTCTTGTCATGACAGCTATACTATAATTCGTCGCAGATTAGTGTTGTTGTGACGCCATTCCCGGTCCATCATACTTTCTGTAAGGCGTTTATATCAGCACCATTTCTATAAACAGTCCGGACATTCCAGGTGCAGATCCGCAAATCATGGTTCTTTTTTCGTTTGCGTGGGTCGTCAACCTACTCAAGCGCGAATCTACCTACGCCGGAGCTTGTGGCACCCCCCGTCGGAGCCATCCTGTTCGCTCAACAAACCTGAGGAGAGATACCAGAGGTACGTTTGCAAATTCACCCAGATCGCAGAGGAAACGGATCCCCAGAAAGGAGATCTTTGCAGACCCGGACAGGAACACAGCAAGTACTCAATAGTCTCCTCCTCATCCTCATAGAGGCAACTCCTTCAGAATTCATTGTGCGGTATACCCATGCTCGCCGCCATGCGGCTTATTGCAGTTTCCGGTTATTACCCCCGTCAAAGTACTCATCGGCCTCTTATCGAACGCCAGCAACTCCCACGTCCTCCTCGACCGGTGGCCATAGCGCCTTCGCAGTTCGGCAACCATCTACCGAGTCCCATCTCGCCACCGACGCCGCTCTGGCCATCCCCCTCTATTGTGTTCAGTAGCTCGACAAATGGCACGTAGACAAGACCGATAACCGGCCCGTCCGGCGCAGATGAACCCCTCCTGGCGCACTCGTCCGTCATCTCATTTCCTGGATTCCTTCATGCCCAGGAATCCATGTCAGCGTCACATCGTGGGCCCGGAACCTATCCAGGGATTCCAAACAGTCTGCCACGCATTTCGACCTCACTATCCTCGAACCCAAAACCTTGAGTGCCGCCATACTGTCCACATAAATTCTGAGTTTCTCAATAATCTCCTCCTCATCCTCATAGAGGCAACTCCTTCAGAATTCATTGTGCGGTATACCCATGCTCGCCGCCATGCGGCTTATCGCAGTGTCCGGTTATTACCCGCGTCAAAGTACTCATCGACCTCTTATCGAACGCCAGCAACTCCCTCGTCCTCCTCGACCGGTGGCCATAGCGCCTTCGCAGTTCGGCAACCATCTACCGAGTAGTCCCATCTCGCCACCGACGCCGCCCTGGCCATCCCCCTCTATTGTGTTCAGTAGCTCGACAAATGGCACGTAGACAAGACCGATGACTATCCCGCAAGGCGCAGACGAATCCCTCCTGGCGCACTCGTCCGTCCTCTCATTTCCTGGAATCCCTTCATGCCCAGGAAACCATGTCAACGTCACAAAGTGGGCCCGAACCTATCCAGGGATTCCTAACAGTCTGCCACACATCTCGACCACACCATCCTTGACCCCAAAGCCTTGAGCGCCGCCATACTGTCCACATAAATTCTGAGTTTCGAGGGCGGTAAGCCCCTTATCAGAATTTCTCTTGCGGCCACTGCAATGCCACAGACCTCTGTCTGAAAGACCTTACACTCGCCCGACAGTCTCAGAGACATACTGATATAAAGTGCATCAGAGTAGATCCCCAATCTAGTCCCTGACTCCATCTTGGAGCCATCTGTGTAGGTCGAGGTCTCATCCTTCTCAAGTACATTATCCGCCCTCCATTCGTCCCTCTCAGGAAAACGAATCGCGAATGCCCTTACTCCAGTAGGCACTGGTGCCAGGTAGTCGGAGATCCTCCTCAGTCTAACAAGGCTGCATACCTAAAAACATTTGGAGTGGGACAGTCAATGTGCTGTCATCTGTGTTCTCCGATGTCCTTGCGGAATTGCCTGGGCCTTTTCCAGATAGTGACAATACAGGCTGGTATCCGGGTCGATACAAACTAATTGCTTTCGGTGATCAGCGCTCAATTGAGATGTATCGCTGAGCCCTAAGAAAGTTTGGCTAAATTTGACCATGCGTTGTACAAGAAGTCAAGAAAAAAGTTACTGCTTCTTGACCAATGGCACACGCTTGGATACCAAGGATTTTCTCAGATCCTGAATCCATACTTGGGAGATTAAGGAACTGTAATCACAACCTCTCAACCACCGACAGGAAGATCGATAGATTGGATGAGGCTGACGGCGATCGGAGACATGCAGTATCCTTACTAAACTGCGGCTATCTTACAGACCTCAACACAGTCTGAATGAGTTGTGTCCTACGAATTCAACAAGTTGAGACTGAAGGTGTATAGAAGAGGTGTGGTTGGGAAATTAGGAGACGACTCAGCAGTTGTTGCTGAATACTTGTCTGAGGAACTATCAACCACATCTCTAAAGTCTGGTGGATAGCAGGAGACAGAAAATCCCCGTGTCACGATCAAACCGATCAGTTGTTGCTGAAAACTTGCATGAGGAACTATCAACCACATCTTTAAAATCTGGTGGATTGTAGGAGACCGAAAATCCCTTGTCACGATCAAAGTGGGAGATAAAGGCATCGAAACTGGACCCGACAAGCCCTCTAAGGGTGGGTCAACCGATTGGATAGGGCCCAAAATGCGTGCCAGCGGGGAAGAACGGAACTTAAAGGTGATTCGACATCAGCTGCTAGTGAAGCATTTAGGGAGTAATCTTCCACACCGCAAGTGGCAAGTGGGAGGAGTAGTCCCCCAAGCGTCTTGGCTACTGGTCAGAGAAAGGAGGATCCGTCTGTACGACTCCCTCTTACTCGGGTCCTTTCTATGGCCTGACATAGCTTCCATATAAGCTGATCTACCTTTTCTTACGTCTACATGGTGATGGGTTCCCAAATTTTTTCCCAGCCGAACTCATCACATTTTTACTTTACTTGTTTGCACTTTCAATAGTAGCTTTTCTTTTGCCCCAATGTTTCCTCCTTGATTTAGACTTTTAAAGCGAAAACACTTTATTTTTCATTCTGCAGTCTTTATTTTGATTTCTGGAAACCCATTTTTAAGTTCATCAAATTTTTAACATATTTGCCAAGACGTTTTTCCACTGACATTTTGACATTTTAAAATACATCACAAAGGACTAAGGAAGCAAGTAATGTAGAGTAAAGCAAAGTAACTCTCAGCAAAAGAAGAAAAAAAAAAGGAAAAATCTACATTGAGTTGCAAAATAATTTATCAAAATCAAACGATATTGGGATGGGAAACAAATTGTTTGTGGGAACAACTGTTGAATACTTTTTTTCCAATTTGTTTTCGATGCTATAGAACTTAAGCGGACTTATTGAAATATGGGCCACAACCAAAGGATGTCAATGGAAGGTGCTTTAAAAAAGATGGTGAAAGTGGTAAAAAAATTTTAAGGACATTTAAAAGGGGTTCTTCAAAGCCACCATAGCCAATTGAATTGAAAGATGTGTCGCCTAGACGGGCTCTCTGTATTGGTAGGTTATACTCTGGAAGTATTGGACTAGCTCGAAGGGCAACTTATGAGCGATACTCCCAAGTTAAACTCTATAAAGTCTAACTCATCGAGTCTGTCATGACAAGTCACTGTCAGATTGAAAATCCTTCTGATCAACTAAAGGTAGGTTAGGTTAGGTTTAAGTGGCATACTGCCATCAGACTCACCTAGACGTTTTCGTCCATTGTGATACCACAGGAACAGAAGAAGGAAGATGCCTTCTATTGGGTTGCCCAAAAAGTAATTGCGGATTTTTTAAAAGAAAGTAAATGCATTTTTAAAAAAACTTAGAATGAACTTTAATCAAATATACTTTTTTTACACTTTTTTCTAAAGCAAGCTAAAAGTTACAGCTGATAACTGACTGAAGAAAGAATGCAATTACAGAGTCACAAGCTGTGAAAAAATTTGTCAACGCCGACTATATGAAAAATCCGCAATTACTTTTTGGGCAACCCAATAGTTCCACCATTTTAACCATCCAGATTGCTTTAAAAACCCCAACAACTTACGAATATTCACATCCGCTAAATCAGACAGGTTCTCAAAGAAATGAGAACCTAAAGTGGAACTCCTTCTGACTACCAGTGCAGGATACACACACACAAAAAGGTGTTCTATAGTCTCTTCTTCTTTGATGTACTCACAGCTTCTGCAAAAGTTGTTGCTGCCAACCTTCAGTCTGTCAGCATGTTTTCCTATTAGGCAGTGACCTGTCATGACAGACACAATGACTGAGACATCTGTTCTAGCCAATGATAGCAAAGCAGTAGACCTCTTCAAGTCTAGATTTGGAATACTCACAGTCCCCTCTTTGTGACCATCTATCATTCGTTGTCCTTCGGGCCTGGTTCTGTATGTGATGCCAAAACACCACGTGCAAAATTTTAGTCAAATCGGATAAAAATTGCGCCCTCTAGAGTCTCAAGAAGTCAAGACCCATGATCGGTTTATATGGCAGCTAGATTACATGAGGCTAGAGGCATACCTACAGATTCCAGTATCCCTGGAATGTGTAGCGTAGTTCCTAGTCTCTCAAGCTAGTCCGCTTTACAATTCCCTGAGATATCTCTGTGGCCCGGCACCCAGAACAGATGAATTTTGAACTGTTCAGCCATCTCGTTGAGAGATCTGCTACAGTCGAGGGTGGTTTTTGTATTCAGAAATACGTTGTCCTGGGATTTAATGACTGCCTGGCTGTCTGAGAAGATATTTATGCCAATCGTCGCAATGACATTATATCTTAGCCATACCACCGCTTCCTTAATTGCAAGGATCTCC